>NC_030428.2:3280000-3580000 GCF_001660625.3 Ictalurus punctatus
GTTGCCATGAAGGGGTGTAGAACAATGTTTAGCTAGGTGGTACAAGTCAAAGTAACATCCACATGACTGCCAGGACCCATGGTTTCCCAGCAGAACATTGCCCAGAGCATCCCACTTCCTCCACATATCACAGATCCTGAAATACGAATTGATACCAATCTCCCGATGCTTAATTCACTTAAACATATGCATGATATCATTAGCCATATTTGTTTGAACTTAAAATAAAAACTGTTTAAATGTTTTGTTATTTTCAACTTGGCTTGCAGTCCGATACTGGCAAACCACATAGAATTATGAAAAGACCCCATCAAAACCATTTTCTCTTTGAGTTTTTGTCTGGTTCTCTGTAGCTCTACCAACTTTCCAACGCTTATTTGGGATTTAATTTTGCATTTGTCATTGCACGTTCTTGCTTTGAGCCTTCGTAAAATAAATTAAAATTGTTCAAAAATAGTACAAACCAAAAAAACAAAAACAAACAAACAAAAAAAAACAAATAGTGACAATTCACTTCCTTGTCTATTAAGGGTGGTCTTAAAGAAGAGTAATAATATATAATTAAGAAATAATCTACATGTGTTTTAATGTTGCTGTAGGTTTCTTGGCAGCCTCCCTGATTCGTTTTCTTCTTGTCCTTTTCACAGCCTTCTGGATTCTCTGGTAAATATGAGGAAAGGCTCATATTTATCAAGTGTGCCAATATTAGTGGAGCACACTGTTGTGCGGATTCACCCTGTCCCTGATCAGAACACGGTGTTTAATCATTTTTTAGAAAATCATGTATTAGTGCTATTACATCTAGTACATACAGTATGTAGGAAACCTAAATGCATAGTTTTAAAAACTGCTTTAAGAATACACTACAGTGTACAGTGACATGTTTAATGTTGACAAATTTGCCTAATTTTCACCTGATTCTGGAAAATAATCACTGAATTCATCTTAAATATAACTTACTGTGTGCCCTTGTTTATCTGCATCATTGATGTAAAGCAGCCTTTTTCTGCCTGTGCAAAAGTATGGCGTCAAAGGGGATACCTCTGCCACCAGTAGTGGCTAATGGCTCATATGAAAGGAGACATTCAGGACTTTGAGAATTTAAAATTTTTCATTTTAAGTATTTCGTTTTTTACCTAGCCTACTAGGTTTAAATGTCCTAATTGTATTGTGATATTTCTATACAGTGGTTTATTATCAAAAACGCTTTATGTTATTGTGGAGACGTGTGAATTGTTTGGCCACCAGGGGGCTCACACCCCTCACTTTTCCCCATCACCATGCTCACCAGCAGCTGGCTGACTGAATATTTCTAGATTACATAACTGAACTCTGTCCTTGTTTGGTCTAAATTCTGTTGCTAAGAACAATGTGGAATTTAAAAAAGGGAAAATATTAGAATATATTTTTCTGAATTCATAATGCAAGAAACTATCTTGACTGTAGGTATTTGGTTAATAAGTACAGTAAAATGTATGGCTTTATGCAGATAACAAATGTTTATTAGGCCCAACATACCACAAATAACTCTGATAATACTTTGACCATTACTCTACTCTGAATGAGTGAACCCTGCCGAGATCAGTAAAAAAAAAAAAACAACAGCAGTGAATTCATGCAGGGTCTTTCTGGGCTTTTATTTCATAAACATACAATGAGTCAGTGTAAACATATGTGCATTCATCAGATTCTGCAGGACTGCGTTCATGCCAGTTCCCTAACTTTTACCACTGATGCACAACAGCAAACTAAGTAATAACAGCCTGCTCTTGTGGAGACTCATCAGTTTGAGTGAGTAAGCAAGTGAGTCAGTGGAGTCTGTTGTAAACCAGAGCAGTGAGGTAATTGAAAGATTGCTTCTACATGCAGCATAACAATTGTGTGTGGTATGTATATATGGAAGATAGATCGGAACACTCACTTGACAGACATGCGCTTTACAGTCTCTGTGTCACTTGCTCTTAGCTTCTTTGCCTCAGCAGACAAGAAGTTCTCCTTCTGAATGTTCTCCCATGTCATTAGCCGGTTATTAGCTTTATCCTTTAAGTCCACAGCTAACGAAGGAAAGTAAAAAAAGAAAGCCTTGCGTTTGTAAAAAGCATTCTGATTTGTATTCAGTTGAAAAATTGCAATTTTCAACCTATGCGACATAATGACCACATTTTTACGTCTCATTTCTGTCAGTGTGATTTCAAAAAAAAGCTTAGACGCATTTGTCTGCAACGAAAATTAAACACGCTTACCAAATTGGTGCACCTTCTCAGAGGGCACCTTACGGATGTTCCGCTTGATGAAGAGGTGGAAGTGAGAGATGATGATGAAGGGTGGAGCGAGGCATGGTCGAGAATGATACCCCACAATTACGTTGTAGCGCTGGAACTTCCAGTATGTGTCACTCCGATCTTGCACCTTGTTGAAGGTGTAACTAGATGAAAGGAGGAAAAAGAGAGAGGAGGACCAGGGATCAAAACAGACCCATGATACAAAGGAACATCAGTGTGTTACAGCAGCACTTAAGCTGCGATAGTAAGTACAATGAATGGAAATTTGAATGGCTATATGGACAGTTGACTACCTGAACATGGCGATGAGTAGGTTAATGAGCAGGATGTTGGTGACCAAAAGGTAGACGATGAGTAGGATGACCACAAGCCAGTTATGATGTGCTTCCCTACATGGTTCTGCACCTGCGTTAACTAATGTTGCATTGTCTGTGCAATTTACATCCCAACTATATCCAGCTGAACACACACACACAGATAGAGTACAATAATAATGAATCCAACACTGAACACTAAATTAATCAATAACTGTAATAGTATATGAGAACATGGTGATGAGTGAGAACATACAGTCTATTTCCTCCACAGGAATTTGTCCAAATATGTGTAAATATGGCCTGTATAATACACGGCGAAGTATCCTATCAGCACTTGAGTCATAGGGGTATATCAGAGCCTGATTGGCCACTCCATATGCCAACAACCACACAGCAAGGAAGAACAGAAAGAAGAAGATATCTTTCATCTGGAAGGAAAAAGCCAGAGAAAGAGATTCGATAGTTGATCCTTTAAACACAACATAATAATGCGTTCTTGGGCAATACAAAATAATGCCACTATCCTAGCATGACTACTAGAAAAAGGCTACCTATTGAGCGGACATCATAACTTAGAGCTCCTGAATTTCCTGAATTGTTTGTCTCTGCTGTTTCAGTGTGCCAATACTCCAACAGCAAGATTACACCTAAGTGTACAGTACTCTGTTGCTCTGCACAGTTTGTCACCTCCTCTCTACCCCTTCCATCAAAGCAAAGTGACCAACCTAGGACCACGGCTGACAGGATATTATTTGGGCAGTGCATTCTCAGCAGACAGCAGACACTGACATGGTAGTAGCATGGTAAAGCTCTATCCGGATAGGACTAAATTTAAATGGGTCCTGGGGTAATTTCCTATTTTACAGGTGCTCCTCTTTGTTTTTATTTCCATCCAGATTGACCATGTTGGCCTTTCTGTCCATCCTCCTCTGGGAAAAATAGCAGGCTGAATTACTTACTCAAGATTATCTGATAATTTTAGTCACACCTGGATACATGCCTGTGATTTTCTATGCAGACGTCACCTTGGGAAGACGTGTTGGGAAAAAAAATGTGTTTGACTGCTGCTACTTTGCCATATTTAGTATCAGTATGTATCAGTGACCCTCCCCCAGGTATTAAACACTTCCTAAATTGTGAAACGGAGAAACAGAGGCTTCTCATATACTTTGAGATTATTGTTTAATTGTATTTTCAAATTGCTGCTGGAACTCTGATTCACGCCATACTGAAATAATAGCCAGTTTCTTCTCTATTCCAGTGTCCCTTCAACCACTTGGACGCTATGCTGTGAATAGAACATGATCATTTGACTGTGTGAAGCAAACATCTGGGTTCATAGAAAAAATATAATTGCTGTCCAGATGCGAGAATTTTACCACTGAGGAGATGTTTAAAAATTCATTACAGATAAACTGATAATCTAATCTAATCCGAATAGGGCTTTTGTGCATTTTGAGCTGTGCTTTATGGATTCTGCCAACAAAGTATTATTATCTGACTATGTACATGAACAAAGTGGTACTTTGCTTTTCCTTTACCTTTCAGAAAATAGCAAGCATTTTTTTTTTTTTAAATCAATGGGTCAAAAATTCTCCTGTGTGGCACAACAGAAAAGAGTTTGTCCTATCATCCGGAGAACGCGGTTTAAGTGCCACAGCCATTTGCTTGTTACATTGCCTGATCACACAGCATGAACAGCAGTTCGACAACATGTAGAGGATGGCTTTGTGTGTCTTGGCCCAAACCTCCCCAGTTAGTAGTTGTCATGTGATAGGGGAGTGTTAGCTAGTGAGTGGCAAAAATTGGCAAAACCAAATTGGAAAGAAACGGGAGAAAATAGAAGTGTCTAATGACAAAACCTATGACATAAATGTCCTCAAGCACAAACTGTTGATACGCCAGACTCACCAACACTGGGCTTATAAAATTTGATTTAGTTATAATATGGGCAGACTTAATAATCTAGCGGATCCTTAGCCTATCCTAGGAACTGCAGGCACAGGTCATCAGGCATACACATTCACATACTCATTCACACTTAAAAGACAATTCACTAACATGTGAGCATTGGGAGCTGGGAGAAAACTGGATAACAGGCATGGACAGAACATGCATTTGATTCATCTTAGATCTATAACACAATATTTGGTTCCTTCCATTATCACTTACCATTTTGCCCACTATGATGATTTTTGGCCCAAGTTGCTTATGAATGGCGAAGATGTGGATAAGTCTGAGGGTGAACACCATGTAGTCAAGACACAAGGCTGCACGGCCGAACCAAAACGTTTCCTGGAACATCCTGAAATACAAAAGCCATTAAAACACCAATCATGTGAGTGAGACGCACAGATATTCCTCTTACAACCAAAACTATAGTAACAGCAAATCTATATTCTGCCATTTATAATGTATTTTAGATCAGCTCTGCAGCCAGCTGTACCAACTGAAATTGAGATTGATCACAAGTCAGTGTGTAAAGCCTATGCTAAAACATACACAGAGAGTAGTTAGTTTAAATCTAGCAATGTGTAGCAGCTACATAATGTCATGTTAACAAGGCGGAGACGGATACAAGTGCAGTTAAAGTTTTCATTGAAGAGAGGCAGGCAGACCAATCCAAATCGTATGGCAAAACGTGGTCAATAAACAGGCACAGAGATCAGCAAACAACAAACTAGGCTGAGAGAAGAACCGAGAAACGCGGCGACAAAACAGGATCAAAACCATAAAATGAGGAACACAGATCAGAGGTTTGGTACGGGTCTTGCAGAAACACAAACACACAATACTTTGCTCTGAACAAAGGCACACAGTGGTTTAAATATACAACGAAAACAAAGCTAAAACAAACAGCTGTGAATAATGATGACACATAAAGGCAACAACCAATAACAAGACAAGGGCGGAGACATGATATAAACCATAACAAAACTATCAAAAGTAAATAATGTTTTACAACCTGAAAGTGTGCGCTGTCACGCTACGGGCAGTTGAGCATGCTGCTCGCTCCAGTGCTCAGCACGAGGGGAAATCTCTGACAGATCCCCCCACCAAGGGCACTTCTCTTAGTGCCTACCAAAGCTCCCCCTCCTGGTGGTCGTGACCTTTGGGCAAAATGTCCACACAGCCCCTCACGTCCCAAGGCAGACATTGTCCATAAAATAGCTGGTTCCCTGAGGAACCGAGGAACAGACATGAGGCTGGGGCAGACTCGCCGGGGTCATGAGTGGGGAACAAGGCTTGGAAGGTCACACTGCCAGCCTCTGGCATGAGCAGAGTTTGTTAGGTCATTTCGTCGACCTCTGGCTTGAACATGTTGTGGCAAGCCGTGATTTTAGTCTCTGGTGTGAGCATGGTGTGAGAGGTCGCATCATCAGCCTCAGGTGTGAACTGGTCTTGGGAGGTTATGCCATCGGCCTCAGACAGACTTGGCCGTGTCACTGGCCTCTGCCGTAAGCAGAACATGGTAGGCTATACCGTCGACGTCTAGCAGGAACATGGCTTGGGAGTCATGGTTATCCTGGTGCCACATCTCCTCCGTTTTCCTGCTGCATCCATGTTGGGGGCAAAGTATTCTGTCATGTTAACGAGGTGGAGACGGATGCAAGTGCAGATGAATCCAAATCGTAAGGCAAAACATGGTCAGGCAATCAGCAAACAACATAAAGTAGAAAGAGGCGGAGACATGGCCTCAACCATAACAAAACACACGTGTCAAATGTAAACAAAGTTTGACAATCCGGAAGCATGTGCTGTCATGCTACAGACTGTTGAGTGTGCTGTTCACTCCGGTGTTCAGCGCGAGGAGAAATCTCTGACACATAACTGGTATATTACAATCGATACACTATCTAGGTATTTTACATAAATAATAAAAGGGTCAGTGTCAGTGATATCACACTAAGTAGTGAGCTTGATTTTAAAAGTAGCAATTTATCACTTTGCTACTTGAAAAAGTTAAACTGGTGAAAACCAAATGCAATGAAACAGTTTTACCTGCAGCACACGCCAATAAGGAAGAGCGTAATGGCAATGAGGTCACACTTGTGCCACATATCCTGAGCATACTGTCGTATCCTCTGTGTAAAAGTCATGCTGCCCACAAAGAATGTCTAAATGAGAGAGAGAAAGAGAGCGATAGAGAGAGAAGAAAGAAGACAAAAGGCATTTTCCTCTGTCACAGACATTCATACATCCCCACACGCAAACACAAGTAACAAATACATTGACTAAAGTGTGAGTATCTGACGTTAATCTCTAAACCATACACAGCAGCCAGCAGGGCTAAAAAAAAAAAATAATAATAATTCTCCCAATAATCTAGCAGTCAGTTAAAGTAGAAAAACATTTAATAAAATGCATCTCTCCTTTTACTGTTCATACTAACATTCTAATATTATCAGGAATACCCAAATGATGATCTATTGCATGGATAACCTGCCATTTTTAACGTCAAAAATTCAACACTACTTCCCAGTCTTTCTAAATTTTATTTTGATAATCCTATAAATATTCACTAACAGCTATGTTAATGGCTTTTTATCAGCAGGTTATGGATCTGTAAAATGTAGTCATATCTTCCTTTGCTCCATACACTTATAAGAAGAATATTCCTGGATGTGGAACATTATTGGACTGACAAGAGGGGTAGTGTTTACCTCTCGAATCTCCTCGCACACCATGGTGAACACCCAGAAATACATCAGGAGCTCCCAGAAGGCCGGGCCACTTGGGGGTGGAGGCTTGAAGTCCATCAACAGTACATAGGCAAATAGAAGCAGGAAAAGGAAGTACATCAGCACATTTCCAAGGAAGGCAGTGACCGGTGCGTACCAGAACTGTTTCCAGCGTGAAAATACAAAAGGCAACTTGGGCCGGACTGGCCGGTCTGGGTAACCTGAAAAACAAACGAGCAAACAAAAATGTTATTTAAAATAACTGGTGTAAAAATGAGAAGAAAAACTACATTATGATGAATCAGTGCAAAAAGACCTGATGAAAGCAACAATCAATTTAATAGCAGTAAGATGATGTGAAGAATAAAAGTAGCCAATTGTTGTAAATGAACAAACCTTTTATGCTTTGTCTAACAGGACTTGACTCTAGTGCTTTTGCCTGACTGGAAAAAAACATGGAGAGAAAAACTCATGAACAGAGTAATAAAACATTCTGCATGTCATTTCTCTTGATCATGAGGTGTGGACTGCTGAAAGAAGAGGAGGCACTCTTCTGTACCTGGACTGGAGTTCTAGATAGGTTCTGCTTTACATTAGATCAGTTGTTCCCAAACAAGGGGTCATGACCCCCCATGGCTTGCTTAATTTACAAATGGGGTCATGAGAGAAACTCACACCTCTTGACTTCTTGAAAAGCTGCATCAAGAAATGTACACTCACACTTCCCACTAGACTAGTAGGCCCATTGTGCTAGGAATATTGCCTTGGTTTTTAGTCACTTACATGATGCATATGAATGATGTCACTGTGACAATAAAATGTCTGATTATCTGAGATACTCTCTGAGATATTCTCTGAGATATTCAGTCCTCGATCTACTTAATTAATTGACTTGCTCTGTGAGCTGAGGGAGCATCACATTGTGACACTAGCTTCCACATTATAAAAATGCCAGAGGACTAGAGAGTAAAAATATGGCAACAAAATTATCCATCATTTTTCACTTCGAGTAACAAAGGAGCATCCATTATACAGCAAGCAACAAGTGGCAAGTTATTTTAAGACATAATAAACATGACAGTGGACAGTGGATTTAAGTATGGGAGGGTGTTGGGATGACAGATGAGGGATGGGAGGGAGGGTTTGGGATGAGTTAAGACAGATGGAATGTGTGAGGGAGAGTTTGGGAGCAAGATGGTAGGTGTGAGGGAGGAATTGGGATGAGTGAAGAGGGGTGGGAGGTGTGAGGGAAGGGTTGGGATGAGTGAAGAGGGTTGAGATGTGTGAGGGGGAGTTTGGGATTAGTGAGGAGGGATGGGATGTGTAAAGTAGGGGTTGGAAAGAATGAAGAGGGATAGGATGTGTGAGGGAGGGGTTGGGATGAATGAAGAGGGATGGGATGTGTGAGGGAGAGTTTAGGAGAGGGATGGGAGGTGTGAAGTTCGGTTCTGGGATGAGTGAAGAGGGATGAGATGTGTGAGGGAGAGTTTAGGAGAGGGATAGGAGATGTGAGGGAGAGTTTTTGGATGAGTGAAGAGGGTTGGAATGTGTGAGGAAGGGTTTTGGGATGAGTGAAGAGGGATGAGATGTGTGAGGGAAAGTTTGGGAGAGGGATAGGGGGTGTGAGGGAGAGTTTTTGGATGATTGAAGAGGGACAGGAGGTGTGAGGGAGGGTTTTGAGCATTTTGGCAAATATATATATATATATTTTTACATTTAGCAGACATCCTCTGAGAACAGCAGTTGTGTCTATTTTAGATTCAGTAGCGGTCAATCAGAACGTAATAGGACCCACTCATAATGGTGGTCACACTCTTGACCTGATACTAACTTACAAATTAAATATAGAAATATACAATGCAGTCTGAAGTTCTCTCAGACCATTATCTCATCTTGTTTAAATTGCGTATTGATAATATTTGCACCTCACCACGCTACCGCATAAAACATACAGTCACATCAGCTACTGTTTCATCAATAACCTCGCAGAGACATCAATTATATTTGGATTACCATCTGATCTCAAAGAAATCGATCAGGCAACTGAATGTTAGAGTCAACGCTCTGCTACACACTAGATGAGGTAGCTCCATTCAAAAGAAAATTCATTTGAGAGAAATTGATTATTTTATTAATGCTCACAGATTTAAAGTTAATTTTTGTGGTTGTAAATTTTTTAATAATTTTCCTCATCATAAAAATAGTTTTCACCTTATACTTTTGAACTCAATATGAAAAGTCCTATGTCCTTCATTCATTCATTTTCAGTAACTACTTTAAATTGGTCATGGTTCAGAATCTCAAAAACACTGGGTAGAAGACAGGAATACACCCCAGATGCATTGATGGACCATTGCAGGGCACCATGCAGACAGATTCACACACTGAGACCTAGGAACAATTTTAGAGTAGCCAATATGCCAATGGCATGATTTTCAAGATAGAAGAAACCACATAACCTCATGTGAACACTGGGAAAATGTGTGCAGAAACTCATGCACAGTAACCTGAGCTCAGGATTGAACCAGGCTGCCCTAAGTGCTGTATAAATAAATATTATTAAATATACAGGCCTATGGCTGCCTTTATAAAATATGCTTACGGAATTTAAAGACACAGCCTGTTTACACACCCTATATTTAAACCCAATTAAATTAAATTAATGCATCAATGCAAGTCTCTATCTATGCCTTGATTCGTATGTACCACTGCATGTTAGTGTAAATGAATCCATTCATATTAAAATGTGATTACATGTGTTTGATGTCTGAGAAAGAGAAAACGGTCTCTGCATAGAGCCAGTCTATGTCCTTTTGCTGTGAGACATCCTCAGACCTCCCCTCATCTGCATCATCCACCTCTCTGAAGGCGAGACATAAAAGAATCACAAGATAATCAGCAATAACAAATATACAGTCTGGAATAGATTAAGAGTCCTAAATACAAACAATAAAAAAAACAAAAGGTTTCAACTTTTAAGAGAATATCTTGCAAGAAGAACAGTAATGTGGCTCATGATTAATGAAAGTGAGATGAGATCTGTTGGGATGGGATTATTTCTACAATGCTAAAATGGCATGCATGTGATGTAATAGGAGGATGGAAGAATGAGGCATTTCTTACGTGAAAGAGATTAGGTTGGTGTAGCAGAGGGGAGGGACAAACAGAGTGAGGATGAGCTTCCATACCTCGGTGCTCCTGTCCATAGCTCCCCACCAGATCTGAGACAGCAGACACTGATACACACACACACACACACACACACACACACACACACACACACACACACACACTTACTTTAATATCAAAACTAAACCAAAACAATTTAAACCAAAGATGTTATTCCTACCTACTTCACAGTATACAGGATAGGGAATAGGGGATAATAGGTGACCATAGACACTTTCTGATGAAGAAGAATCAATATTAATAATTTTGTGTATGCTTCCCAATTTCTCCCGATCCTTCTCTGCCTTATGGTAAATGGTCTGCACTTTTTTAACCTTAGCGGCTTTACACTGGTTCTCATTCACCCATTCACACACACACACACACACACACACACACACACACACACACACACACACACACACACACACCAATGGTAGCAGAGCTGCCATGCAAGGTGCTAGCTTTCCATCGGGAGCAACTTGGGGTTCAGTGTCTTGCCCAAGGACACTTCGGCATGTGGAGTCACGTGGGCCAGAAATTGAACCACCAATCCTACAATTAGTGGACAACCCGCTCTACCACCTGAGCCACAGCCACCCTTAACCTTAAAATAAATGTCTTTTTAGATTTAGCTGGATCCTGTTTACACAAACATCCCCGGTGCCTACCAGGCGGAGCCCCGCCCCCAACTCGGCTACTCAGACAACATCTCTGTTATGCTAATCCCAGCATACAGACCACTTGTTGGATCCCCCCCCCCCCCCCCCCCCCCCCCCCCCAACAGCAAGGTGCCGTGTCTAACCACGGTTGATGTGAGGAAAAGTCTACACAGAGTCAACCCACAGAAGGCTGCTGGACAGACAACATTCCTATCAGAGTGCTCAGAGGTGCAAACCAGCTGGCAGATATTTTCACTGACATCATCTCCCTGAGCAGTACCATTATTCCAACATGATTCAAGGCTACCACCATTGTCTCTGTGCCAAGAAGTCTTCAGTGTCCTGCCTCAATGACTACCGTCCCATTGCACTCACACCCATTGTCATGAAGTGCTTCGGGAGGCTCGTCATGAGGCACATCAAGACCCTGCTGCCCCCTCACTGGACCCACTGCAGTTTGCGTATCGTCCCAACCGCTCAACAGACAATGCCATCGCCACCACCCTACATCTGGCCCTCACCCACCTGGACTAAAAGGACACCTATGTTCGAATGCTATTCAGAGACTTCAGTTTAGCACGCAACACAATCAGCATCTGATTGGAAAGCTGAACCTACTGGGCCTGAACACCTCCATCTGCAACTGGATCCTGGACTTCCAGATGGGAGACCTCAGTCAGTCCAAATCGGGAACAGCATCTCCAGCACCACCACACTGAGCAAAGGGGCCGCCCTCTGAGGGCTGTGTGCTCAGTCCACTGCTGTGTTCACTGCTGTGTTCACTCTGCTGACTAACGACTGTGCAGCAATGCACAGCTCGAATCAACACATCAACTTTGCTGATGACACGACCGTGGTGGGTCTCATCAGCAAGAAAGACGAGTCAGCATACAGATAGGAGGTGCAGTGGCTAATGGACTAGCGCAAAGCCAACAACCTGTCTCTGAACGTGGACAAAACAAAAGAGATGGTTGTTGATTTCAGGGGAGCACGGAGCGACCACTCTCCCCTGAACATCAACGGTTCTTCCGTGGAGATCGTCAAAAGCGCCAAATTCCTTGGTTTTCACCTGGCAGAGAACCTCACCTGGTCCCTCAACACCAGCTCCATATCCAAGAAAGCCCAGCAGCGCCTCTACTTTCTGAAAAGGCTGAAAAAAGCCCATCTCCCACCCCTCATCCTTACCACGTTCTATAGAGGAACTATTGAGAGCATCCTGAGCAGCTGCATCACTGTCTGGTTCGGAAATTGCACCTTATCCGATTGCAAGACCTTGCAGTGGATAGTGAGTATAGTTGAGAAGATCATTGGGGTCTCTCTTCTCTCCATCGTAGACATTTACACCACACGCTGCATCCACAAAGTCACCAGCACTGTAGACGACCCCACTCACCCCTCACACACACTCTTCACCCTCCTGCCGTCTGTAAAAAGGTACCAAAGCATTTGGGCCCTCATGGCCAGACTGTGTAACAGTTTCCCCATCATCAGACTCCTCAGTACTCAGAGACTGGACTGACACACACACACACACACACACACACACAGACACTCTGAACTGAACACCATCTCACTCCCATTGCGATATTTGCGCTGACTGTATTGTATTTTTTGCTGCTACTGTACTTATAAAAAATATTGTATTTAATTTCTTGTCACTATTATACACTTTACCTGGCTGCTACTGCAATAATTGCTATGTCCATATTTGGTATAAGCTAATCGGCGAATACTAAGTCATAGCATGTTATGTTTACATTTACAACATTTTTAAATTACATTGTTATTCTTTGTCACCTATGTTTTGCACTACCTGTTAAATCAGACACTTAAACACTAAAACTGTGTACTGGCCGGCGCTACATTGTCACTTACTGTGCCTATTGTCCTGTTTTAGTATTACTGTACTTTTCGTGTGTTGCTAGCACACACTTACACATGCACTTTATGTAAAAATGTGTAGATCTTATTTAGTTCTGTGTTGTCTCATGTGGTTAGTGTGTTGTTTATGTAGCACCATGGTCCTGGAGGAACGTTGTTTCATTTCACCATGTACGAGCTGTATCTGGTTGAAATGACAATAACTTGGACTTGAACTTGAGAGTTATGTAACTAAATTAAACAAGTATAACTCAATGCCAACGGCATCTATAAGGAAAACTGCACTGCCAACAAGTCTAGTCCTTTTTTTACAAAATGCCTGAAATACCCTTAAAATATACTTCAAGCAGAAAGGAAGCAACATCTGACCGCACGTTCTTGAGATATCATGATATTGAAAATCTTGGATGGATGGACGGCTGCACAGACAACACGAAAAATCACAGACCCACTGGATATGCTTCATGTAGCCCTAGTGTTGCCCCCTTGAGTCCCCTCTGAAAACCTCTGCTCCTCCTTAACAGCACTTAACACTGGGGATTTGGTACTTTTCTATATAAGTCCTTTTTTTGCACCATGTTGGGGCGTTTGTTGCCAAAAATCAAAAAATTCTCTCATCTGACCATAAAACCCAGTTACATTTGCATTTAGTGACCTCCAGGCACATACTTTTGTGGTTATAAAAGGCTTTCCCACATGCCTTCAACATATTGTGTTGCCATTGAGGTGGCATCGATTGTAGATTTGGAGACCTGGTGACCCTGAAATATTACCATCTCTTGCAAATCTCCAACTGTGATTCACTGTGAATAGGGGGAAAACATACTTGTGTCCAGCCAGGTTCATTACATCAAAGCTGCAGTTGTTTGAAACGTCATTATTATGGGATGGACACTTCCAGTATGATAATAAATTATATCAAGGCATGTATCCTCACCGGATGTTCCAAGAACATGAAAGTGAGCTTCTATATCTGCAGCAGCCTGTATTGTCCCTGAATCTCAAGGGAACACTTCTGGGGTGTTTAGGGGAGGTTGAAAGTGCTGTTTATGTGTTGCTGGATGATGATAGTTACATTTAGTTGAATTACCACGGTTAAATGTTTGGTGTCATCTCATCCCTGCTATGAACTATAACAAGGACTTTTGAAAAGGCATCACTAAAAACACTGAATGACCATGCATCTTGTAGTCAATATATTCATTCTCAAAAAAACCTTTCAAGACATCTGCAAACATATAAAATATTGCAAGACCTGCACGCCGTCGTGACTAAAGAAGAGGCGAGCATCTGCTTCCATGGCCATCTTCAGACATGTAGTGCCATTCCAGACCACAGATTTTTTCTTCAGCAGAATGAAAGACCGACTCTCACTGCTCTCATAGCATTTACTGAACACATCTATACAAAGCAACAGAACAAAATCAGGCCTGTGAGATAAAATGAGATAAACGTAAACTAAGGTACTGCTTACTATTTCCAGCATGCCCAGTTTGACCATAAAAATGCACACACATCATACCATGGGCCAGTTTTTCAAATCTTTGAGCCAGTTCCTTCATGGAGTGTTTCATCTCAGTTTCGGTCTCTAATCTGGAGAGAACTCTCAGCAGCTTGCAAGCACTCAGAGCACTCAACACTGACTCTGATGTCTAAGAGTTTATATGAGAGAGAGAGAGAGAGAGATGGAGAGAGAGATAGAAAAGATTAACCTTCACTACTATTCTGACTGTAGCACTCTTCTTATCAATATTTAGCAATATTTTCCAAATTCATGCTCACAGATGCTCCTGACAAAAATTAAGGGTGTAAAATGGAGAAGGATTTTTAGCATATCACTTTTGGCAAACATGTAAAACTATTAAATTTAGAAAATAAGGGATTAAACACAGCTCAGCATCTAAAAACATAAAGACAACTCTAAGCCCTTCTGTCCACTAGCACTGAATTACCATTTCCCAGAAGTAGATGGCCATTTCACTGCGATTCTGCAGCACAGCCCAGATGAAGAGTGAGGCCCACGGGTGAATACACCTACAATTCCGATAGTCGGCATCTTTTTGCAAGATTGTAGACAGTTTCTGAAAATGAATATCAAGTTCAAATTCAAACAAAATCATATCAACAATGTTATAACACACAATTACACAATTAATTAGTCTCAAAGATTAAAATGTATTTATTCTGAATATGCTTTATCTAGTGTACTTTTAAAATAGACATTTACCTTGATGGTTTTCCGTTTAGAATCAATACCCTCCAGACCCAGGCATTTATAATAGAATGTCTGACACACATCGCCTAGTAAGTACTGTAGGGCCTGAGACACCTAAGAAACATTGATCGAAGTAGATTTTACAATGGACAGTATGGAAGAAATGGCTTATGCTTGAGATTTTCATGTATGAATAATAAAGCGAGTGTATGTATTAGTGAACGGAGCAGAAGCAATAATAGGAACTTGCTTTTTGCAGAATGTAACCTTGACAGAGAGAACTTGGTTATAATAGTAGCCACTGTGCTCATGGATAAGGATAGATAAGCAACAGTGCAGGTGGAGTGTCTTTGTTACTATGGGTTAACGTGCTTAATTTGCCTTTTTAACCAAATAAATATGTTTTTTTTTGGTCTGTAATAACCAATCACACAAGACTACACCCTATATGAGAAGTGATGTAACCTTTGTTTTTTCTACATACTGGTGGTGATGATCTGAATGACATCACAACAGTCATTCTATTCCACTGTAGTGGTAATAATGGTAGTAAATTTAATTTATTAAATTAATAAACTTGAAATTAATTACACAGAACCTTTCTCAAAGCCAGAACCTTTCTAAAATACCACCTAGTATTAACCCTTAATTTACTAGCTCAAAAAACATTCCTCCATTCTCACCTCAAAAAGTGTCAGTCGTTTGTCTGGGCTAGAGGTGTTGTTAACAACAGAGCGGGAAGTGCCAATAGTGACAGCACCCAGACGTTCTGCGAGGTAGCGATGTAGCAGTGTGTAGGCCAGACAGCCCTCTGAGATCGAACGATACAGCTCCTCCAGGCGGGCATATGTAAGATAGTCCAGAATGTTCAGCCCGTTTTCGGTAAAGAGACGTACAAATTGGGGCTTGTCATTCACCAGAGCATCAGTCATGAAGCCCTCCAAGTCCTCATTCTGCACTCAACACATATTCCAGAGTTTATGCATGAAATTTATTAATTTCAGTTATCTATCATTGATGTCAGAGAGGTCATTCCCTACCTTCCACTGGATGTTTCCAGAGAAGAGCATACTCTTGGCGATATCCACTCTGTTCCAGGTCACAGCCAAACTCAGCTGCTCTGTATTGGGGACAGCATCAGCGGAAAGGTGCCGCTTACTCCCTGTGACACACAAACACACAAACCCTGTAGACCTCTGGAGGATGGTGGGTTTTAAAATAGGGGAAGCACAGGTGTTTATTATTGAAGTATTACATATCTGTGTGTGTTCTGTTTTGTCGGTTTCATCTGTTCTGGCCTCCTACTGAATTTTCAGTCACTCTTCACAAGTAAGAGCATCAAAATTACAAAGATAAAATAACAAGTTTTATTAAACTGATATGGATTCCGGATGGTGCAGCTCTGAACATTTTGCGAGATTGACTGGCGCCTACATCTTTGTTTACAATGTCAATGTAATGTCATGTTCATTACCGTTTCAAAGCATGGCAGGTTTTTTACGTGGTTCAGCCTCTCTGAGGTGACATGAGGAAAAAACTTTGAGAATGTTCCAACGCAAAGCTTATGGACTAGAAATTTCTATACCTATCTGTTCCCTTTCAAGGGGAACGTGACGTTGCGTGGCATACAGCCAGTTCCTTCCCCATCATCTAGATTCCTCTCGGGCAACCACAAGTGGAGCCCAGGCCAGCGCTAGAGCGAGGGAGGCACAGAAGGCAAGGCAAGCCCACCTCCCCATGCAGAGAGCCAGTGGGACTGGGCATCCACAGACTAAAAGATGCATATTTCCACATAGAAATATCGCCCAGTCACAGGAAGTTCTGGAGGTTTGCATTTGGAGGCAACGCGTACCAATATCGAGTTCTTCTCTTCTGGTTAGCATTATCCCCTTGCACCTTCACAAAGTGCATGGATGCCACTCTGGCTCCCTTGCAACTCCAGGGCATCCGTGTACTAAACTACTTGGACAACTGGTTAACTCTAGCACAATCCAGGGAACTGGCGATTCAACATCGAGATGTTGTTCTCCCCCTCATGTGTGGGGCTCAGGTTGAATCTCAAGAAAAGTATGCTTTCTCCAGTGCAGAGGACAACTTTTGTAGGGGTTCTATGTGATTCCACTACAGTGAGAGCGTTTCCATCCCCAACACACATAGGCTCAATCAACAATGAGCAAGATAAAGCTGGCTCTGGGCATTCCTTCCAGTCTCTACAAAAGACTGTTGGGGCTTATGGCTGCAGCAGCCAACATCATACCATTGTGTCTATTGCACATGAGACCATTCCAGTGGTGGCTGAGAAGTCGGTGGTTTCGTCCGATGATGAAATCCCTCAGAGCAATTAGTCTTAGACGGCGATGCTTATGTGTTCTGAGAATTGGGAGGTGTCCCCGGCATCTTTCCTCGGGTCATATTCTAGGGGCATCTCCTTATCGCAAGACAGTAATGACAGACGCCTCCCTCACGGGCTGGGGCGCAGTCTTAGATGGCTGTCCAGCTCACGGTCTCGGGAGCGGCCTTCATCTGGTGGCATATAAATCGCCTATAAATGCGGGTCGTATTTAAAGCACTGAAATTCTTTCTTCCTCAATTGGGAGGTCACCATGTGTTAGTTGTGACAGACAACACAGTGGTGGTCTCATATCAACCAGCAGGGAGGGTTATGTTTGTGCCCCCTGTTCAGGCAGGTGCAACTAATTATTCTCTGGGTGGAGGGAAAGTTCTCGTCAGTGAGTGACCAGGGATTAGAGGCTCCATCCACAAATGCTGGAGTCCATATTGCGGAGGTTCAGCCAAGCGGAAGTGGATGTGTTCACCTCCGAGGAGACAACACACTGCCCGCTGTAGTTTGCCCTCGCTCCTCCCACAGCACTGGGGCTGGACGCCATTCTGCACATGTGGCTGAGCTCACGTCTGTACGCTTTTCCCCCGATCGCTCTGCTCCCACAAGTTCTAGTGAGAGTTCGCCAAGACTGTCTACGTTTGCTGCTAGTAGCACCTTATTGGCCAGCTTGAATATGGTTCTAAGAGATAATATCCCTGCTAGACAGCACTCCTTGGGAGATTTCCATTCATAGGGATCTACTGTCTCAAGCCAGAGAGCTGATTCATCACCCTCAGCCGGAGTGATGGAAACTGTGGGTCTGGCCCCTGAGGGGCACCAGCTCATAGATTCTGGTCTTTCAACTAAGGTTGTAGAGACCATGCTCTAGCATTCAACATGGTCTCTACAACCTAAAGTAATAAACCTTAGTTATGCATAAACCTCGATGTTAGAGGATGTTGCCCCACAGAAGCTCAACATCCTCTAACATCGAGGTTTATGCATAATGTCAGGTGGCTGAGGCCCATCTGTGGACCACGCATACCTTGGTGGGATCATTCTTTGGTCCTGGAAGGTCTGTCACATGCCCCATTTGAGCCCTTAGAGTCAGCCTCTGAGAAGCTTCTCTGAGAAGGTAGCTCTTCTGCTGGCCCTGACATTTCTCAAGTGAGTAGGAGATCTACAAGCTCTCTATGTTGCCCCTTCCTGTTTTGACCTTGCCCCTGGATTAGCCAAGGCCTTCCTATATCCTAGGCCGGATTATATTCTTAAAGTGCCTACGTCTGCTGCCCAGCAAGTAGTGTTGCAGGCTTTCTGCCCTCCTCCATTCCTCACACTGGAACAAGAGAAATTGCACCTGCTGTGTCCAGTAAGGGCTCTGTGTACTTGAGTCCACCACTCCGGCCAGTGGCATAAGTCAGAGCAGTTGCAGGTCTGCTATGGCGGCAACAGTAGAAGTGATGCTGCGTCGAAGCAGCGCATCTCTAATTGGATAGTGGAAGCAATCTCTATCGCTTATGAGGCGCGCGGTCTCGCGACGCCTCTGGGCACAGGGGCGCATTCCACTAGAGCAGTGGTTCTCAACCAGGGATGATCGCAAAGGGGGCGCAAAACACAGACAGGGCATCATTTGGGTATTTTATTGCTTTTCAGATAGAATGTGTGTAAATGAAGAGCTCCATGTTCCCTCTCCTTCTGTATTTTCTTTTTGCAGAGGAGAGGTAGAGCTTAGCCAGCCTTTTATCTAGCTGTCAGTGCAGACCAGTGTTGCCAACTTAGCGACTTTTCAGACCCCTTTAGTGACTTTTTTTGCAAAAAAACAAAAAACAAAACCTAGTGACAAATCTAGCGACTTTTTGGACAAAGAGTAGCGACTTTCCAGATGTTGGCAGTACTGTCCTGCAAGCGCGAGGTCTTCCCTTTGATCGCACAGCGACTGATATGGACGTGGATGTAAGTAAGCACAGGTGTCCCACTGACTGATTTAAAATGTCATGGATAAGGAGACGTGCCCTTCGTCCCAATTTACATCATGCATATGCGAATGTTTTTAGAAGCCAAGACGAATGGAATGCAACATGTTTTACATGCAAAATAATCCATTACAACCTAGTTCTCTTGTTCAAAGTAGTTATAGTGTTCAGAAACATTCTATATCATTCATGTTCCATACCTGTCCGCTATCTAGTTTTACAAATGTTATTTTAAGGAAATCATAAAAAAGTTATGAAAAGTAATTTAAAAAGCCAAAAAATCTATCTATCAAAAACAGATTTTATATACGGTATCTCACAAAAGTGAGTACAGCCCTCACATTTTTTGTAAATATTTCATTATATCTTTTAATGTGACAACACTGAAGAAATGACACTTTGCTACAATGTAAAGTAGTGAGTGTACAGCTTGTGTAACAGTGTAAATTTGCTGTCCCCTCAAAATAACTCAACACACAGACATTAATGTCTAAACCGCTGGCAACAAAAGTGAGTACACCCCTAAGTGAAAATGTCCAAATTGGGCCCAAAGTGTCAATATTTTGTGTGGCCACCATTATTTTCCCGCACTGCCTTAACCGTCTTGGGCATGGAGTTCACCAGAGCTTCACAGGTTGCCACAGGAGTCCTCTTCCACTCCTCCATGACGACATCACAGTGCTGGTGGATGTTAGAGACCTTGTGCTCAATAGGGTTTAGGTCTGGAGACATGCTTGGCCAGTCCATCACCTTAATCCTCAGCTTCTTTAGCAAGGCAGTGGTCGTCTTGGAGGTGTGTTTGGGGTCGTTATCATGCTGGAATACTGCATACTGATCATGTTCTGCTTCAGTATGTCACAGTACATGTTGGCATTCATGGTTCCCTCAATGAACTGTAGCTCCCCAGTGCCGGCAGCACTCATGCAGCCCCAGACCATGACACTCCCACCACCATGCTTGACTGTAGGCAAGACACACTTGTCTTTGTACTCCTCACCTGGTTGCCGGCACACACGCTTGACACCATCTGAACCAAATAATTTTATCTTGGTCTCATCAGACCACAAGACATGGTTCCAGTAATCCAGGTCCTTAGTCTGCTTGTCTTCAGCAAACTGTTTGCGGGATTTCCTGTGCATCATCTTTAGAAGAGGCTTCCTTCTGGGATGACAGCCATGCAGACCAATTTGATGCAGTGTGCAGCGTATGGTTTGAGCACTGACAGGCTGACCCCCCCACCCCTTCAACCTCTGCAGCAATGCTGGCAGCACTCATACGCCTCTTTCCCAAACACAACCTCTGGATATGACGCTGAGCACGTGCACTCACCTTCTTTGGTGGACCATGGCGAGGCCTGTTCTGAGCAGAACCTGTCCTGTTAAACAGCTGTATGGTCTTAGCCACCGTGCTGCAGCTCAGTGTCAGGGTCTGGCCAATCTTCTTATGGCCTAGGCCATCTTTATGTAGAGCAACAATTCTTTTTTAAGGATCCTCAGAGAGTTCTTTGCCATGAGGTGCCATGTTGAACTTCCAGTGACCAGTATGAAGGAGTGTGAGAGCGATGACCCCAAATTTAACACACCTGCTCCCCATTCACACCTGAGACCCTGTAACACTAACAAGTCACATGACACCGGGTAGGGAAAATGATTAATTGGGCCCAATTTGGACATTTTCACTTGTTAAAATGTTTAACCTGATCCTGGTGAATAGCCCAAAGCAGACACAGTCTCAGTGTTCAAGTCTAGGCTGAAAACATATTCGTTTACTCAACCTTGCCATGAGCAGACCTTCTTTTATGCAAAGTAAAAAGTCTTATCCATCACGGGATAGTAAGCATATCTAATGATCTCTCCCTCTCTTTACCTCCCTCTCTGCTTCTGTCGAGCCACACATGATTTTATGGAGATTCCAGTGATCCTGACCCTTTCTGCACTCCGGACCTGCCTGACCCATCTGAATACCCTACCTCTGGATGGAGCTCCCATCAACTGGAGGCTACAGCCTGGAGATTGATTAGGATGGTACCACTTAAAGTACTATGAAATAGTTTTGGACCTCAATTCCACATAGACATTTTCGCTGTGGTTGCTGGAACTATGGTTGCTACTATGCCCTTGGGTCTGCAATGACCTCATACAATTTTGCACTCAGGTCTACTTTGGTGAACGGTGGACTAATTCAACAAACAGACTTCATGTAAAAACCATAATGTATTTCTTTTACTTTCACACTCTCCGTTGTTAACCAGATGAGGGTGGGTTCCCTTCTGAGACTGGTTCCTCTCAAGGTTTCTTCCTCATAACATTTTAGGGAGTTTTTCCTTTCCACCTTTGCCACCGGCTTGCTCAATAGGGATAAATTCACACAATTAAAATCTGTATCCTGTGTTTATATGTTATTGTATAGCTGCTTTGAGACAATGTACATTGTAAACAGCGCTATACAAATAAAATTGAATTGAATTGAATTTGCTGCCATTATTCACTATCTCACCGGACGATTAATAGCGCTATTGCTCACATGTTCGTATTTGTAAAAATGGATGTCAGGAAATAGTACAATAAATAGTCCCCAGTGTCTCCTCAAGCCCAGTATGCAAGTGTAACCAGCTATTCTAAACTGTTAGTAGTTAACACCCGTAACATAAAGTAAGTATCAACATACCGCTACGATGATTCAGTTACCACTGGCATAACATCCCATCTCCCTCGCTAGCGTGAACGGCCGAGAACGCCTCACCATTCTATTGGCTGGGATGTAGTAACACTCGACCTTACAGGCTCATGTCCCAATAACAATATGCCCTCGTATTGGATGATATCAAGGCTCACAAAAAACTCCTTTTAAGTTCACAAGCGATCTTTTCAGCATAACGTACTTGTGTATAGTTATTACATAAAATGTATAATCACTTGTACATAAACATTTATTGCATATCCACTTCACTCAGGACTTATTTATCTATTTTACCTATTGCCTATTTAACCTCAGGGTTACACAAGCTAACCGATGTTAGCAATATCTAATGTTAGCTTTTTTTTCCCCACTCTGTCATTTAAGTGTTTGAAAGCCTAATTATTGCACTAAAAACATGAGGAATTCGACTCATAATGGTTTTTGTGCCTTTGCTACCCTGTTTCTCTTTATAATGAGCTCTCAGAGATTTTTCAGCTGAACCTGTTGCTGTTAGCATTGTTTACATAGCATTATTAGCATTGTTAGCATAGCTGCATGGGAGTTAGCCAGTACTGGGTTCAGTACATTTTACTGTAGTAAACTGTACCATCATTGAAATGCACTGCCAATGTTTATTCTATTTTTCGCTGTTTTTTTTTTTTTTAAGCACAGCGTGTGCTTTTTTTTTTTAGCTCTTGGGATTATCTGGCTGTGCAAGGCCCTTACTGGTTTTGGCTTTTTTTTTTTTTTTTTTTTTTTTTAACTGAAATGCAGTGGCATTGAAAGTGTGTTGGAGAGTGTCTACAAAATGACTGACAGGTGGCCCATCCAAACACAAACAAAAAGAAATCCAGGCTAGAAGTAAGTTTTACAAACTGTTTTTTGCAAAACACATAATACGCTTGTGCTGAGGCCACAACTTAAAGCATTATTTTTCATCATGTTCTATATATTTTCCAGATTTTTGGTAAAAATAAAGCAATTTCACTATTGCACCTTTGACTGTGATCGTAATGTGTTTTTCTTCTTAATGCTAATACTTGCAGTCTTATCTGCATGACAATTAAGGGTGCTTTCACATATGCAGTGCTTAGTCCATTTAAATTGAACCTTGGTGTGATTACCATTTTGGTGCAATTAGTTTGTAAAGCTGAGAACACAAACACACTCCAGTGTGGACCAAATAACCGGTCTGAGATCAGTTAAGTGAGGTGGTCTCAGTACGGTTTGACTGCAGTGAGAAAGTGTTTCTATTCTGAATTGACCCAAATACAAGAAGTGAACCAAACACGCTGAGTATTGAGCAACATTGGGTTGTGGGCAACATTTGTGAGACATGAGCTGCTAAAATAAGTAGAGGGGCACAATCTAAAGCAGTGAAAGGACAGAGCTGCTGAAATGTGTTGTGCTCTGAAGATTTGGACTGATGAACAAAGAGAAAATAAATAGCGGATATGATGCACACAATGTTTAAACTAGTCGTTTCTGTAATTATTTATTAATATATTGAGTTCTCTGTGATCAGGGGTTATTTTTATGATTTTTACCCTTGGCCAAGGTTTATTCACTTTTTTCCCCCCGTTGTCATATTTCTGACCAATAAATAAAGGAGTTTTATTTGCACGTGTTCAGCCCTACATGACACTGGCAAAATTTTTATAGCTTTGTAGTACATTTATATATGTACAGTGTCATGTAATGTAGGTTAGGACGGATGCAAGTGCAGATAAGAGCTTTATTAGAGTAGAGACAGGCAGGCAAATCCAAAACGTGAGACAATAGCCTGGTCAAAATCAGGCGGTAGGTCAGGCGATCGGCAAACGGGCATTAACTAGACGAAACAAGAATTGAACAACGAGAGCGAGAACAAGATCAAAACTATGTCACAGAAGCAAAGAGCAACGGCTTGGTATACGGAAAACTCACGCAGTACTTCGCACTGAACATAGATACACACGGGGTTTAAATATCAAACGTAATCAAGGGTGAACACAAAACAGCTGAGAAGAATGATGACACATAAGGGAAACGACCAATGACAATTGGGGGCGGAGACAGGACATAAACCATAACAAAACACATGTCAAAAGTAAACAAAGGCAATGCCACTGACAAACTCGGAAGCGCGCGCTCGTGCTTCTAGTTCGCGCTTCCGGTTTCAAGCAAGCCGACGTGCTCCAGCGCGTTGAACGAGAGGAAATCATGATATACAGTGAGAAAATAAAAAAAAAAACAAATAGCAAACAAACCAAAAGGATCAATTCCGCTCAGTTTCGGACTCGGCAACCCGACTTATAGGCTTACAAAGCACCCTAATTTTCAGCTGGGCTGTTTCTTTCGAGTAGTCTAGCAGTAGAAGCAGCAGCACAGCAGTCTAGAAGGTACAAAGTGAGATTATTCACAGAAGAAGGAAGGAAGATTAATAGTAGTATTAGTGACACGTACCCCTTGCTAGAGCCTTCAGCAGCACAGTATCAAAGTCGTCTAAGCCCTCATGTTCTTCATGATAGACTGAGATCAGGTCTTTGCTCTGGCAAATACTCAAAACCTGTCCGAATATAACATAGGGAGATTGAACACTTTAAAATTAGTATATAGTTTTCAGCGACTGATAAATGGCGGTTATAAAACAATTCATTTAAGTCTATTCTGTAAACGACTTAACAACCTTTCCTTCTACAAACCGAAGAAATCAGCACCAGTAATGCAAATGCTGCACTTTCCAGAAACAACACCATTCCACCCCATTACAAACAAATCCATGTTATTCATTACCTTGTCTACGAGTTTGTCAGTGTCCTGTTCAGAGGGAAAGTGTTTCAGCACTCTCTCCGTTACTCTCCCCCTGAGATCTGTTTTAGTAGCCGCCTCCCCCTCGCCTTCTGACCCCGCCCCAGGCAGGCTTGGTGCGGCCATTACGTTGTCCAGAATGTCGCTTACCAAGTCAGCCAGTCCCCCTGAACCTGCCAGGACCAACCAGGGGATAGACTTCTTCAAGGAGAGATCCATTCTCTAAGACATATGGAGAGAGAGGAAACATACTTAATACATACATACATACATACATACATACATACATACAGCTTTGTCATTATGATTATTGTGTCCAAAATGTTTAAGGATCTGAAAACTTTCTGAAATGTTCTAATACTATGCCATTATTATGGTGATATGATATACTACAGCAACAACAGGCAATAGTGCACTTACTTAAATGCTGCCTATGTGTAGCTTATCACATTTTTGAATAATAAAATAATACACGATTTAGCATACAAACACATTGAAAATCCACGCATAATTAGCAATCAAAACAAGAAACGCAAAAAATTCGACAACTTTTATAAAACTTTTTGTACTCATTTTTTTTTTTAATGACTTGGACTGGAATATTTATTCAAGATAATTTTGACCATATAAACAATGCTTACTACTACAAATGCCTGAAGAAAGTGACTTCCCAGGAATCTTCAAGCACCTTCAGCTCTCATGTCAAAGAATAAACAAAAATGGAACAGTTTCAAGTGCTTAAAAACTGACCTCCAGCATGTAAGGCTCTCCTGACACCAGCATACACAGCACAGGGATGTCCATGCTTCCACTTCCTATACACAACATACAATGGTTTTGTTACTGGATACGTACAGATCATTGCAAAGAACTACTAAATCTAAAATTTAGACTCTATATTGGAGAGCAGCATAGGAATAGGAACAGCGGTTACTGTGGATAACCATATTGTGGTTATCCACAGGTATGGGAACAGAATAAAAATGACCCCAGCATTGACAACAGGAATGAGGATATACTTTACAGCATTCCTATGGGAATGGCACAAAAAACTAGCATCCATTCACAAACACATGCGTCTCATTTAATATATGTTTATGGTTCTATGGGACATGCTTTATTGCTTTACATACTAACACAAGAACAAAAAGAAAATAATATATTGTTTACACCGCCAATATCTCAAGATATGTTTCCTTAGCCCTAAATCTTAAGAAGTCAAAAATAACGCCAGTCTCGGTTCAATATAGTACAAATGTACTTACTGAACATATAAAAGGAAGAATTTATGTCGTGCATTATTCTGCATTGCAATGTTAGTTGGATGCTCAACACACCACCCTTATCCAACCTTAAGAGTGTGTACCATGACCTCTGATGTCTTGGTCCTCAGGACCAAGAAAAATGAAACATGCAGAATGAATGTAAAATTATTCCTCCATTCTACCAGTTAATGTTTTATTAAACAGATTATCCATTAGGAGTGGGACTTTAGTGGCTAATTTGGATTTAATTTTGGCCTATAGTTTGTCATATTTTAGTCATTTGGTCATTTTTGCCTATTGCAGTTCTGGTCAATAAACAACTAGTGAATTTCCAAAACAGCAATGTAATAATTTTCTACATTTTAATTCCTTCCTAAATGAAATGCCATATAATTTTACAAATACAAACTGGCATAGCAGACTTATAAAGTCTTCGCTCCTTAATCTTTGTTGTGCACTGGCTAAATAAAAGTCTGTCTATGACAGTCAGCAGCAGATCCTCCACAAGAAAGTGTGTGCATTTAATGAGTACATTCATTACCCTGCATTAGCATAATCTCAGTGTTTTTGGTGAGCGACATCAGGTATACTAATCCTGGATAGCTAGTATAATATTAGCCTCATAAGCCAGGCCCTACATTAAGCAGCATTTCCCCGGGGATAAAACATTCTCACAAATTAACTTGATGCTATTGCTTGATGTTGCCAAATAAGTGAGAAGTAATAACACCATCTTTCTCCAACTACAAGGCATTAGAACTTCAGAGAAACAGAGACAACCTCCTGCTCTACCTCTTGCAGTAAGCGGCGTAATATATATCGCCTTTGCATTTAAATAGATAAGGTGAAAAGTTTTACCTTTGTCCAATCAGTCAAATCTGACATTTTTGTTTGGATTCATTGAGGAAATTGTCATTACATTTAATTTTGAGTAGAATGATGCATATTTAGGTCATTATAACATTTTGTCTTTTATGAAGCTGGATGTCTTTAAGAAGCATTGAAATGAGGATGGGGATGGTGTTGGGCCACATGGGACAGGCACACGTTGGGGTGGGGATAGTGTTGGGAGACAGAGTCACAGAGATACAGACACAGAAATGAGTGATATTGATATGAGAGAATTGGTGATATAGTTGATACAGAATTTTGTCTTACAGTTTTCTACTCTAGTATACTACGCCTAGTTGAAACCTATTGCTATAAAGGACAGAATGGTTTACTTTAAATAAATTGTGGTCCTTTTACAGTATCTCACCCGATTTTCCTGTGCGCCGGTAGGAAATGTAGCTCTCCAGACGGGCTCTGAAATCAGCCTCCACACCTCTATGACTTACACTCCCATCATCCACAAGGAGAAATGCCTGGTAGTTGTTATCCAGATAACAGGAGTCTCGGGACGTGTTTGGAACGTAGTAGCTGGCAGGAAAACTGCCCTAAGATACACAGAGAAATAGACTGATGGGTGGCTTTGTTTGTACATGTTCACGTGCATGAGCGCGTGTGTTCACTTTGCTTTGGATTAAGGTGCAGTATATTGTTAGAGTCTGTTACAGTGATCAAGGTCACCTTTATTTTACAATGTAAATTAGAAAAATATATATTTCTCTACTTCTCTTTATATTATTTTTGCTTTACACTGAAGTCATTTGGGTTTGAGATCAAAAGATGAATATGCGACGACTGATCAGAATTTCAGCTTTTACAGGTGTTTCTTATTGGCCAGGTGTGCCATGTTAGATTGAATGTTTAACTAATTAACAGCTCTGAATATCTAATGTTGGTTTGAGCCCTGGGTTTTGCATGTGAAGACTGCATTTGTTGTTTAAAAAGGATAAACCAACACGAAGACCAGAAAGCTGTCTATGGGAGAAAAGCAATGCGTTTAACATTTTAAATAATTTACAGAAAGATATTAGGAAACTACCTCTGGGTTGATTAGTTGTTGCCGGTTGCATACCAAACCCCATGGAGCTATGCCTATGGCCACTACTTTAGAGAGGGTGATTGAGGATGCAGCCATAGCGTGATCCCTCACGGCCTCCCCTAGATACCTTCCAACACCCTCCCGCAGTCCTCCAGATAAGATCCATGCTCCTGTATGTGTTAGAGGGGGAGAGAGAGAGAGAGAGAGAGAGAGAGAGAGAGAGAGAGAGAGAGAGAGAGATGCCCAAGACTCACTTTCCTATGGCGAAGATTCTGAGCCAATTGAAAAGCAATCATAATGGTGAAAAACATGAAGTGCATTGCACAAACAATAATGTCTTTCAATAATGGCATGAGGACAATGTGCCATACTGAAAAGCAGGGTATTGCTTTTTAAGAAGTGAGGTTGGAAGTGAACGTAATAACTCACTACATGTTATTTCATTAATGCAACAGACTTCAATTTCGGAGTGCAATCTTTGACTACCTAACCAGCCTTCTTCCCAGAAGGAAGCAGAGATAGCAATGAAAATTATAAGCGTTCAAGATAACAATATCCTGCGTTAATCTCATTAATATTATTTCATATAACTAATTAACAGCGCATGTCTAGATATGTTTATGGTGTTTTGAGTAATCTAGACATTCACATGATCTACTTAAACATTAACAGCGCAAATTCCCATCTTCAGAAATGGCTTTATCCTTCTATCCCTGGAATACTGAGGCAGGAATACAGCCGGGATGGGATGCCTGTCCACTGCAGGGCACCATGCATATACACATTCACATGTAGGGGCAAGTTAGCATAGCCGATCCCTAAAGCAGAGTAATCCATAGAGTATTTATGACAGTGTGGCTGTAGATAATGTTATCTAAAGAGAGATAGATTGTGTTTGTACCTGTGCTCTGGGCTGCTCTGGCCAATCCCTGCCTTAGAACCTCTCGTACCCAGGTCTTGACTTTAGACTTTCCCACACCACCGACTACTGACACCACCAGGTTTGGGGTTGGTAGGCTCCAGTGGTTGGTCAAGATGGAATAAACGGTAGCAGGGGGAGTATCCCAGGAAAGACGGAGAAACTGTGGCAAACGAAAAAGGAGACAGCCTGAGCACCATGCAGTCATATTTCAACTGTATTCTTTAATTCTGTCATGTCCCAGGGTAAAAATCCTGCATTCCAGTACTGTTTTTACATGCCATTGTCAACTTAAATTTACCAATCATACTTAGGAAACCTTTGCTGCTATCTTTGGAGCTATTCCAAAACTAATACTACACTATATGGCCAAAAGTTTGTGGGTACGTGACCATCACACCCATATGCGATTCTGCCCCGAACTAGTGCCACAAAATTGGAAGCACACAACTGTATTGAATATCTTTGTATGCTGTAGCATTACAATTTCCCTTCACTGGAACTAAGAGGAACAAACCTGTTCCAGCATGACAATGCCCCTGTGCACAAAGCAAAGTCAAAAGAAGACATGGTTTTCCAAGGTTGGATTGGAAGAACTTGCACAGATCCCTAACCTCAAACCCCACTGAACACCTTTGGGATGAACTGGAACATCAACTGCACCCCAGGCCTCCTCGCCTGACATCAGTGCCTGACTGCACGAATGCTCTTGTGGCTGAATGGACAAATCCCCATAAAATCTTTGTGGAAAGCCTTCCAAGAAAAGTGGGGGCTGCTATAACAGCACTAAATCTGAAATGGGATGTTCATAAACCACATATGGATGTGATAGCTAGGTGTCCACAAACCATATAAACCCATGCAGTGTTTATTTATAGACATACTATAATACGAGTCTACAACTTAAAATTCAACATACTCTGAGCACAAGCATTTTATTCAAAATGATGACAAATATGCAGGGGAAGTTCTTTTTACATGAAAACAATAAAATATTTGGTCAGTATGGAAAATGCAACAACAAAAAAAAAAGTCATTTCAAAATTCACTTTCCCCTGTACTATATTGAAAACACATTATTAACACATTATTTGATGTTTTACTTTGTGAATTAAATTTATTTTTGAAAACATACACTCTTTTCAAATCTGATGACTGCAACAGACTCCAAAAAAGTTGGGACAGTCGACTGTTTACCACTATGTAACCTTTTCTTTTAATAACACTTAAGAGTTTGGACGCTGAGTGAAGACACCAGTTGGTTAAATTTAGCAAGCAGAATTTTCCCCATTCATTCATTATGCATTTCTTCAGCTGCACAACTGTACAGGGCCTTCATTGCCTTATTTTGCGTTTCATAATGCACCACACATTCTCAATGGGAGACAGGTCAGGACTGCAGGCAGGCCATGCTCGCACCTGCACTCTCTGCTTACGCAACCATGAGCTTGTAATCCGGGCAGAATGTGGTTTGGCGTTGTCCTGCTCTGGCTGGCAGCATATGTTGCTCCAAAATGTGTACATGTCTTTCTGCATTAATGCTGCCATCATAGATGTGCAAGTTAGCCCATGCCATGGGCACTGACATGCCCACATACCATGACAGACATTGGCTTTTGAACCGAACGCTGATAACAGCTTTTCCTCTTTGGCCCGGATACACGATGGCCGTTTTGTCTAAAAACTATTTGAAATGTCGACTCGTCGGACCAAAAAACATGATTCCACTGTGTTACTGTCCGTCTCAGATGAGACCGAGCCCAGAGAAGTCGGATACATTTACAAATCACTCCTCTTTGTTTTTATTAGCATTTTCCATACTGTCCCAACTTTTTCGGAATTGGGGTTGTAAATAAAATTGGGATGCAGGTCAATGACTAAATTTGTACATGACGACTAAGACAGCTCACGTAAAACAAAATCATTTTAAGTAACAACTACTTATTAAAATTACATTCTGAATAAGAAATAAATTGTCATTAACTTCACTGTTTAAATTTGTCTTACAAAAACATTTCAACTATAAGCCTTTTTTTTTTTCAATTTATCGAGCCTTATCAGACTTTTTACTGCTACTTTATTTTGATGCTTTAGAAACAGGAGTGGAACACGTGGTAACAGTATAGAAGAATATTAAAATGTTTTTTTTCCAGTGGCTTCATGGTGGAATGTGGTTACCCACATAGCTGTGCCTCTTACTGACTCCTGCAAACTCCAACTCTCCAAAAGCATCTGTGGGAGACTCTGATGTGTGCTGAGAACGGTCCCAGTGACTGACAATGGCCGTACTAAAGTAATCATTCAGAGTGACTGAGGCATGGCTGTCTCTCGGACTACCACACTGGCACAGGGCACCATTGCTGCAGAAGGACAGATATTGCAATAGTATCTTTGTTAGCATATCACCAGCAATATCATCATCATCATCATCATCATCATCATCATCATCATCATCATCCCATATGCATAGTGACACCTTCAGGACATCAACAGAAGCAGAAATAAAGGAAAACATACACAACATACAATCTGTGTTTATTAATGTTGTGAATTCTTTATATTTATGGATTTCTTGATTTAATAATAAAGTCTGGTGAAAATTTCATGTGAATAACCTGATTGGAAAGTTATTTACTGAAAAAAAAACGATGCTATGGTGCGTGTCAAAAGTGGGAACACTGCCTACATATTGGAGATTTCCTGAATTTTAAGTTTGGCAGCAGGACAGAACTCCACAAGGAAAAGTTGGCAGGAAAAGGCAGGAATGACTCATTATTCCAGCCAACAAGACCAGACAAAATCACTGGGACTGTTTTAAGATATTTATGCTTTTTCATGGCAGCATAGGATAAGTCAGCACTACATATTGAAATCTGTTGCTCTTCTTGTTGTTGTTGTTGTCCCCTGAGCTTGATTGTTTGTTTAAAGAAGTTAGTGAGGACCCCACAACTGTTACTTAAGCCTTGATAAATAAAAACATAAAATTGAAGTTGGGTGTACTTTCTTTTTCCCTTGACTGTAAAGTTATATAACCACGTAAAGTTACATCAAATCATGCACATATATTTAATTGAACAATTTTCAAGATTTACCAAATTACCAAACATTTCAGTTTGGTTATTTGGGACAGTAAGTGGAGTGAGGAAAAGTGAAGATATACATGAATGGATGAAAGTAATCAAAAATGGTTTTAAAAAGGTAGTGGGGGTGGGGGTAGGGGTAGGGGCATGCTTCATTCTTAACTCTTTACATGTATCTAATCATGTGTTGATGTATTTTGTTGTATTATTGGAAAGCTTAGAAAATATGGAAATACAAAAACTGTCTTAATATGAAGCATATCAGTTTATGGGTGTGAAAAAGCGAAGTGCGTAAGGTAAGACAGTTGGACTGAATGAATGCGAGTGTAAAAACTGACGGCTCACCTGAAGGAATCCTCCACAAACGTCGTACACACTCTTTTCTTGATTAACGTCGCAATCCAGCTCTGAAAGCACACAGTGCGGATTTCTTTATTCATATGAAATCCAAAGAAACGGTTCAGACTTGTTAGAAATCCTACAAATTTTGCACAACATAACTAACCAACATTGTATGTAAACATGTTCTTTGGCTGTTGTAATATTCAGCATTGCCATTACAGATTTTTACAATCGCTAGCACCCATTTCTCAATACTTGGGTCACTTTTTCAAAACTCTTCACACAGTTCTTCACATGCCCTTGCAGAATGCACATCTTACCTGTTGTAAGATTCTCACAAATTGCATGTTTGCATTGCTTTAACCCCTCTCTGTAATTCCTGCCTTCTCACACACCAATCAATGATTATACACCAATGATCGATTGTAAAAGGTTTGCAGCAACTATTGACCAAATTCCTGCCTCGCAACCATTAGCCTTCTCTCAGCGAGAGCGCGAAGGTGATGCGCTGTTGTATATGGCATTAAACAGTTGCTTGACAATAGCAGCAAATGACATCTGTCCTGAGTCGAAACAATGCCCACGGCCATATAAGGTCATTTTTTATTTCATGTTATCACATTACTTCATATTACATTGCCAATTCAAATGTGTAAATGACGGCAGAAGGTACACTAATAGCATTAGATACTTTATTTTGTCTATGGACATTCAAAAGAATCTAGGAAAAAATGTAAAAACGTGGGCAGAGTGAAACCAATATATATATATATATATATATATATATATATATATATATATATATATATATATATATATATATATATATAATGATGCTAATAGTGTCTTTTTCAGTGTATTAAAGTCTGCATTCATAGTAACACTGTTTTGAACACTATTAAGACCACTTAATAGCATTTTTGGAAAAACAGAATATGGTCACCCTAGCTTTTGTAATGTATTGTTACCCGCATCAGGTACAGTGATCATTTATTTATTTATCCATCCGTCCATTTTCTATAGCGCTTATCCTACAGGGTCACGGGAACCTGGAGCCTATCCCAGGAAGCATCGGGCACAAGGCGGGGTACACCCTGGACAGGGTGCCAATTCATCGCAGGGCACAATCATTACACTCACACACCCATTCATACACTACGGACACTTTAGACATGCCAATCAGCCTACCATGCATGTCTTTGGACTGGAGGAGGAAACCCCCGCAGCACGGGGAGAACATGCAAACTCGAACCCCCAACCCTGGCAGTATGCGGCGAACGCCTCCTAATCCAAAAATAATCAGATAACATTACTTTCATATTGTGATACTTGGATTACATTACTGATGACAGTTTTTTTTAATGAAATAATTTGTAACTCAGCTACAAATTCAGCTCCAGTGGGAATCATCTGTGGTCGGTCTAATCACTTTGATAGTAGACCTACTTCTTTTTTTTCTTTTTTTTTAGATTTGGAATATATTTCCATAGTGTATTAGAAATGTAGTGAATTGCTGTCTTATTCAGTTTAGAGTTGGGGTTTTAAAACTAAAGTATAACAGTTCTGAAAACAGTATGTAAAGCAGATTGGCCTGGAGGTGCATTGAATTGAGCTGATGTTTAAGTGAGAAAAGAATTCGTCATTTGTTGCCAAAGCTATGAAAAATAATCCACAGTTTATCCCACATATTTGTCAACTTTTTACAATTAAACCTCACTATACGGCGTCCAGAGACGTTTCCAAGTACTCTCCCCTGACGGTTCTCACTGTCTCTTATGAACCCACCTGGTTTTTCTCGGATTGGGACATTGCGTCGCCTCCGTCCGTCTCTTTAACGACCAAGTCCGAACGGTTCGGGCTCGCCAACGCTGAAAAACTCCTCATGTCGCCTTCATTTCCTACTCGGAAGTCCGGTTTTTGTACAGGAACCGCATACCTTCACTTGAGTTTAGGGTGTGGTCAAAGAGCACAGAGGAAAGCAAAAAAAAAAAAGTACTTTTATCACAGCACGGCTGTGTCCCAAACCACACTACTCCCTACCGCACTAACGCCCTACAGTGTCTGACACAGCTCTGCCACTAGGTGTCGCAAGAGCTTTTATTCTCAATAACAGCACATTATTATGGAATAATGTCAGTCGATGATGTCCATTAACCTTATATGACAAATAAAATGAGATATTATTGAATAATAAACCTTTATTTTTTTAATTAATAGTTTAAAAATACTTTTAAACAGCACAGTCTGAAGGTAAATAAGTAACAAAAACAAGGTCAATTGAACAAAATGTACATTTTTATTAATATACATTCTATTAACACAATAAAATATATAATAAAATATAGTGCATATATAGATATAGATATAAAATATACATACAGTATCTATATATGTACAATTACAGCAGCGAAAAATACACATAAATGTATTAGTGAACAAACTTAGTGAATCAGGTAATTCAGTGGTTTTCAAAGTGAGGGGCGCCAGGGGGCGCCCGGGGGGTTCAATAATTTAGTGTGAAAAATAAATTCTCACTCTCAGACAACCACACACACACACAATCAATTCCTAATGTAATGTACTGTAAATATGTAAGATGTAATTATTAATTTAAAATTTAAATAAAAAAAAAATAAAGGGGGATATATTCAGAAGTCTGTATTTTTAATTTGTTTTAAAGACATCTTGCAAAAGGGGGGCCTCGGTCAAATGTTAATGCCATTTGGGGGGCGTTGCCCTGGAAAAGTTTGGGAACCCCTGAGGTAATTGACTAAAACGTGCACTTTACGTTTGTTTGTTTTTTTTTAATGATAACAGCCTAAAGGAAAAGTACCAAACAAGCTCATTCAGTCCAGTAAAAAGGACTGAATGAGTCCAGACTCATTCAGTCCTTTTTGCTGTGCAAAAAGACAGTGCACAATAATAATTTATTTAACACAAGGGCTCTGTTTTCTCCCAGACACAAGTTGGTATAATGCTAGTCTAACATATTAACATACTGGTCATTTGTTTTCTTGTTTTGCATATTTTTGAGGTCATGAATGAACACACCTGTACTGCACGTGGGTGTAGTGGAGCAGCTTTGGAAGTCAAAATCCACCAGGGTAATGGTATTTTCAAAACCAACTCTTGCCTAGAATTGTATGTTGCCATCTGCTGGGGCTTGCCTTACTGCAGATGGTGAAGAAGGCTAAGTGGTCATTTGCAAACAGCCTTCAAATGAATTATTAAAAATCTTTGCTTGTACTTACATCACAATTGTGTGGAAATATGTCACACCACTTCAGAATAAATAAGTTACATCAGCTGATTTGTTATATAAATACAACCAATTATGAAGGAAGGTTGCAAGTTCAGATCCCAGTACCGCCAAGCTGCCACTGCTGGGCCCTTGAGCAAGGCCCTTAACCCCCAACTGCTCAGTTGTATAAATGAGTGCTCAGTTTTATAAGGGTGACTGACAAACCTCATAAATGTATTAATTCAAAAGTAGACGGTTTTATAGTTGTGTGATTCATCGCCTAAGCTGGTCACAAAAATAGCGAGAATATATAACAGCGCAATCTTATGTCTTATTTTTCACTTCTTGTTTTGTACTGGTGTTGTCATTACAGTAGAAGTGATAATATTTCATTCTTTACCCCGGTTAACAACCAAATGATCAATTTTCAAGAAAACACCGCAATAAAACCTGTCTCGCATTCAAGACTAGGCTGAGGGGCAAGATTAATATTAATAGCTTTCTTATACCTTCGCTCTTATGAAATTGCGCTTGCTTGTTAGAATTCCTAAACATCTGATGTGAAATCCTGTTAGTTTATTTCCATGGTTTTGAATTCAATTCTGGGAAATTTTTTGCTGTGTGATGACGGATGATATTCTTTAGCGACCGTATCCGTTCGGGTCTCCTGCTCCTTTGGACTGCTCTTTATTGTTGGTCTGGCCCATTCTGTAGAGTGTGCTAGCCAGGTTGTGCATCTGACACGTGCCGAACTGGCAGCCCTTGGATGGTGCGCTTCTCCTCCGCAATCTGGTCTGAGCACTACCAGTTAAGCAAATGTGACATGCTATTAAAATGATATCTTACGATTCATCTGGAAGTACAATAATTTTCAAGCAAAACTCTAGTGTTGATTGTCTAATTAACATTTACAGTGTTGAATTAGTTCTTACAGTGCTGGACTTAACAGAGTTCATTCAAAACACTAGGTGTACAGTTGCTCTTGGTGGGGTATTTACTAGGTACTTTATTTGCTAAATCTTTGAAAGAACAACAAAGCACTTACTTCTTGGATTGCACGAAGATGCTTTGCAAGAGAATATCAGATGTTGACTGGCGAAATGGTGCATTTGCCCTGTCTGAGTGTGTGAATGTAGAGTGTAACTCTGCAGCTGGGTCAACTGATGGCGCAATATCTGACATCTGTATGCTGTGTTCCAGCAAGAGGGTGTCTGTGTGTGGTTTACTTTGCCTGTAAAAAAAAATGGACATTAGTGTCAATGTAGCATCTCTCTGTGTTGCAGAGTCTCTCTCTCTCAGAACTGCTGCTGTAATCATTGTAAACGGTAAATGGTCTGCACACATATAGAGCTTTTGTTTTAACCTTAGCGCTTCTACAAAGCGCTTTACACTGTGTCTCATTCACCCATTCACACACACACTCACACACACACCAATGGTAGCAGAGCTGCCATGCAAGGTGCTAGAATGCCATCGGCCATAAGGACTATCCTGTGGTTCTTTCAAGAATCTTATTCATAATATATTCATACTGAACACCCTTTTAACAGATTTAGTACTGTTTGTCTTCACTCTTCTACATATGTGTAATGTAATAATTTATAACCCCAGTATCAGGTGAAGAGGATGGGTTGTCTTTTGAACCCGTTGTGTTCCTCACGAGGTTTCTTCCTCATGTCATGGCAGAGAGATTTTCCTCGCCACTGTAACGTCTGGCTTGTTGATTATGGATTTAAATCTGGATATCTAATGTTTAAAGTGTTATACAAATTGAATTGATCTCTGTGTGTACACACCTGTGTTTGTGTTGGAATGTCATGGCAGCAGTCAGAGGTATTAAGAGCAACAGCATCACAGTCATATCCATGACACAACAACCTGAAAGGCACAGAGTTACAAAATGCTGCAGTCAGTTATGAACGTTACAAACCACTGACACACCTTACAGTTACACATGCAAACACATCTGAACCTGAAAAGGCATGCCCCACATGTGAAACTACAATTGTAAGCCAAAAGATGAGCCATGAGGAAGTATGAGTAAAGCGCTTATAAGTTAATAATAAGTTATAACAGCATCAATTATAACAAATAAGTCCACTCTGTCCACTGCAGCATCACTGAACAAAAATAATCACATGACACGCTGGTTATGATGCACATAAAAATTAATAAATGAAACTAGATACAGTACAGTATATTTGTGTCTGAAATCACTCACCGCTGCTCATTCTGCTCTAAAAGTCAGCTTAGAATGAAAGGAAGATCTTATTAGAGGAAATCACCTGTTTTTGAAAGTAAATAAATCCCTTTTTTTAAAAACTCGTTCGTTTGGTAGAAGAGCTGAAGGTTTAAGATCTGTCCCCATCTGAAGGAACATTTATATCAGAGATGGAGGGTGAGGGAGGAGTGAAAAATTGGGATTGACCCAACTGCCTGCCTTTGAAGTTTTAATGGGATTTTTTTTTTTTTTTTTTTGCAGGTTATTAAATAGCTTTTATGTACATTGTAGAGCTGTGATCTGAAATGTTTTAAAACATACCACATTGGTGTAGATAGTGACTCCAGAAAAATCTCAATCCCAGGTGGATTCTGCCCTCTGTGATATGCTTCAAGGCTGATCAAACACAGAATGACTTTCTCTGTAAAATATCGAAAGTTAAATATATTTCCACATTGCTCTGGAAAACTGAGTTAAAAATTATTCTAGCAATTTCCCTGAATAAGAATGCTCGTGATTATGAGTGGATAACATGGCCAAAATATTGCTTATGAGGCTGTTAGCATTTTTAATTCTATCTTATGTAAGTGTTAATAAAACTAAAGTCTAAAATGTATATTAATGGTATAATCATTGGGGATATTTTACAATACATGATATACAGTATTATCATGGTCTTAGGTCTGCTATGTAGCAGATGTATTACTTAGAATGTGAGTAGGTCATGTACTATTAAGATACAGTTTATTAATATAATATTATACAGAAATCTGAAATAATTTTACCATTAACGTTCTATACTATTATAGATGATGTCAAGAAGTATTGGTTTTGCATGTAGAACAGGATAATACAAGAGTGGTTTTGATAACAGCGTAAAATAATTTTTTTGGATAACAAACATACCACTTTTACGTCTATGGTAATGTTCCTTCTCAAAAAGCTGAGTTTATACAATTATCATACCATGAATTTTTCATATCCTCCCACTACTATTATGAGTTATATTCATCTTTACATCATTAACTGCATCTGATTTTATGTAACAGATTGGGATTGAATAGAATGCTTGCTCATGCATCCACCCCTGCTCCTCTGTCCCTTGCTTTCCAGCAGTGTCTCTGGAAAGAGCAGTTCACTTCCCTCACCTGCCAGAAAGCCAACTCTTAAAATAGGCATCAGCTTTCCTCTATTGCTAAGTTTTTCCTACCCTGTTTTCCTAGCATTGTTTCCCATTTGTAGTTTATCTAATCTTTGAGATTGAAACATCACTGATGTGGAATGTCCACATAATGTTCTCAGAAAAATCAGCTACTGTAGTGAGTCTTTCTGATGACATAATTTGTCAGCATTTCTCCAAGAATAAAATAACCAAGGTCATATCTTGAATATGCAGAATTGTGGATATACACTAGTCTGTCATCTGAAATTTTATCACCTCCTCACTCCTACACTTGGTCACTCTTTTCCCTGCCTCATTCCATTGTGTCGTCTTCCTGCACAGGCCATCTGGAGTTGTTTCCGTATTCCAAATAACATATTGTGTCATAACTACACATATTCAGATCTGTCTACACACATGTTGCAATAAAACTTGAAACCTTTACAGTTACACATAAGATTCTGATTAAAGATGGCAGATGGCCACATTTCATATACAGTATGTGTATATATATTTCATATATATATAGGTGGTAGAGCAGGTTGTCTACTAGTCGTAGGGTTTGCGGTTCGATTCCAGGCCCACATGTCTCCACATGCCGAAGTGTCCTTGGGCAAGACACTGAACCCCAAATTGCGCCCGATGGCAAGTTAGCACCTTGCATGGCAGCTCTGCTACCATTGGTGTGTGTGAATCGGTGAATGAGACACAGTGTAAAGCGCTTTGGATCAAAGCGCTATATAAGTGCGCCATTTTATTATGTGTCTCTTCATGCATGATAAAATTATGGATAAAATTCCATCTTTTCAAGGCAAGTTCAGATTGAAGTAAAGGGCAAATCTCATGAGCTTTTTGGGAAGGAACCATTGATAGAAATTTTTTAATTCTTACTCTAGAGTCACTTAGTCCTCTATTTGTTACTGAAATTCGACGCAATATATCCGACCTTTAAATGTCATGAACGGAAACATTTATTGACTTGGTAAATGCTTTTATCCAAACTACATTACAGCTGAATCCGATCCAAGTACAGAGGTAAGCAGTTGAGAAGTAAGGGCCTTGTTTGAGAGTCCTACAGTGGCTTTCTGGCAGTCCTTGTAGTTGAACTAACAACATTCCAGTGACTAGCACAAAACTTTAACCACTGAGGTACTGCTGACTTACTTTGAGTCTTGCCTACATAGGTGATCGAGTATAGTTAGTTAGATAATTAATTTATTAATTATTATTTAGTTAATCATTCATTTAGATAGATAGATAGATAGATAGATAGATAGATAGATAGATAGATAGATAGATAGATAGATAGATGCTTTATTGATCCTGAGGGAAATTGCAGAGTCATCATTTAGTCATCCCTCTGTAACTTGTCAGGGCTGCGTTGTATCCGGAGCCAATCCTTGGAACACAGGGCTTGATGCAGGAATATACCTTGGATGGAATGCCAGTCCATCACATGTTGTGATGTACAGACTCAATCACATCGATGGGCAATATATTGTAGGAAGGAAATGAGAGAGCCTATAGAACACCCACAAGGAAAGCATGCAAAACTCCAGACAGTAACCCAAGCTCTGGATCAAACTGGAGACCCTGGAATTGTGTGGTGACAAAGCTACCCACTGCACCACCTAGCTGCCCGCATAATGTACAAACCTTCACAATTCAGCTTGATATTGACATGTATCATAAAATGGAAAGATGGCCATGAAGGTCATGCAACTGCTAGAAAGATGAATATGAGTAAGTCAATCACCAGAACATAACACAATTTCCCATCCTGAAGAAGGAGACTGAATGGAGAAACCCACCGAAACAAACAACAAAGATGTGTTGATGCAAGTGTTGATGTGTTGATGCAAGTGAAGGAGGCCATCTTTGGGGTGAAAAAAACAAAACAGACCTATCAGAGAGATAACAGCTCTCTGGCAAGCTCAGCTACACCAAAAGGCATGGAAGACCATGGAAGACAGCTAAAGTGAATGATCACAGAATTTTTTCCTTGCTGAAGAAAAACCCCTTCACAACCTCTAGTTAAGTCAAGAACACTCTCAATGAGATAGACATATCATCAAAGTCTACAATCAATCATTGTCAAAGTCTTACCTCAGGATGCAAACCACTGGTAACACTCAAAGCCAGATAAGACTTTTCTAGAAAACATCTAAAAAAAAAAAAAAGCCTGACCAGTTCTGGGACAAGATTCTCTGGACAGATAAAACCAAGATTACCTTGTACCAGAATACTGGAAAGAGAAGAGTAAAGGAGAAGGAAAGGAAGGGCTCATGATCCAAAGCATACCGCATCTGTCAAACATGGTGGAGGAGGTGTTATGGCCTGGGCATTTATGGATGCCAGAGGCACTGGGTCACTGGTGTTTATATGATATGACCGCTCATAGAAGTACTAGGATGAATACTGAAGTATATAGAGGATCTTAAGGCAGAGAAATGGAATGTTCTTAAATAGCCAATTCATTACTGAATTACTGAAGACAAAAATGAAGGCAGAAAGACCCACAAACAAGCAGCAACTGAATGCCCAGCAAAGCATCCCAAGGGAGAAAACTCAGCATTTTCTAAGTCCATGGGTTCCAGACTTCACACAGTCACTAACTGCAAAGGATCTGCATCCAAGTATTAAAAATAATCCCTATATTTATAATTATGTTAGCTTGTCCAATTACTTTTGAGACTGTAAAAATGGAGGGACTATGTAAAAAAAAATGGCTGTAAGTCCTAAATGCAATCTTTTTGTTAAACCCCTTGAATTAAAGCTGAAAGGCTACACTTGAATCCCATCTTGTTTGCATGACTGTATTTTAGCATTTTTGTTTAAATAAGCTTACGGTTTTTTTTTTTTTATGCCAATAATGTATTTTGACATCTCTAATTAGAGAAAATATAAATATTATTCCATCTAATGCTTTAAACATAATTTTATTTAGGCTATTTTGCCTGTTTATCTTCAAAGATCGTGTCATGTAAATAAGGAAATAAGTCATTTTAACGAATGCAGAGAGATAAAAAAAAGAGTCAGTCTATGTAAAGATGTCTAAAAACATCTTAGCTAAGTGTAGTTTTAGTAAGTAATTAAGTGAGTGAGTAAATAAAGATACAAAGATTGTATCTGATTACAACTAACAACTAAATGCATGTCTGTTCAATATATCATGTAGTTATCAAGACAGCTTGATCAATGAAAGGCAATTGTTTTTTGTGCAATCTTGTATAATGATAAACAATTGCCTTTCATTGATCAAGCTGTCTTGATAGCTACATGATATATTGAACAGACATGCATTTAGTTGTTAGTTGTAATCAGATACAGTATCATCATAACAGAGAAAAGTGCTTAGACACTCTGTACAGATGACTGCTGACAAAGATTTAACCTTATAAAAGACATTATTAATAAAAAAAAACAGCATTATTTTAAGAATTATTTCCCCACCAAATTCCACCAGTTCTATAATTTACTTGTTAAAGTAAATATCTATGTGTTAATATAAATTTATATACTGAACCCATTTAAAGAGTCAAATCATTAATTATTGATTGCAGAAATGATCACAAGGGAATTCTATTATTATTTTGTGAATTGTTGGAAACTGGTAAGGAAATAAAGTGCCTCCATATATATATATATATATATATATATATATATATATATATATATATATATATATATATATATATATATATATATATATATATATATATATATATATATATATCAAGGTGTCAATCCATCACAGGGCACAATCACATACACATTTTGGACATGCCAAACAGCCTAGGGGAAAACATACAAACTCCACACACAGGGCAACGGTGAGAATCGAACCCCCAACCCTGCCTGCGTGAGGCGAACATGCTATATATATATAAAATTCATTTATTATTTTTTTAATCGTTAATTCTACACTGTAGTATTTTTTAAGTATATATTTCTAGATACAAATTGGGCATTCCCATTTATTCATCAAATTCAGGCATTCCCATTTATTCATCACTTAGAAACAGTTAAAGCTCAGAAACAACAGACTTTCATTCAAATAAAACGTGTTCAACACATTGATTAAGTTTTTTTTTTGTTTTTTTTTAAATCAGTTTAGAACTTTGAATATGTATAAACAGTGGTACATGGAACCCTGATTCTTAAACTTCTAATCTTTGGTGAGCACAGACATGACTAGTGCCCTGAAATGTAAACACTTCCTGGAAAGGAACCGTCAGTCAACAGGATACACTACGAAACAGTGCAGGATGGCCAGAATAAGTTTGTTTATATTGAACCCTCAGGTGCAGTTTTGTTTTTTGTGCATTGGCTGTAACTGTTGTCTGCACGTCAGTGTGGAGCGTGTGACCAACGGGGACTGAAGGAAATCAGGGAATAGGCTCTCGTGTGAATTGATGTGTTTAACGCCTCAACCTTTTGCCTATCTTTAACACATACATCCTGTTGTGAAAAGACTGCCAGTGCCAGTGGGAGCCTCCAAGTGTGTGTGTGTGTATCCTGTCAGGAAACACACTGACTTGGTTGCATGACAGATTCACACACTCCTGCTCACCTAGCAACTGTTATTGCTCTGGCTACATGTGAAAGCACACGCACTTGTATTCATAAACTTAGGAGGACCAGGTATTCCCTTGAATAGTGCACTAATTCTTCTTGTAGACTAGATCTAAACCTACCAACTGTGACCCTAATACCTAAACAAAAATGTGGTTTACTATAAGTTTATTATTATTATTATTATTATTATTGTTATTATTATTATTATTTATTTATTTATTTATTTATTTATTTATTTTTTTATTTTTATTTTTTTTAAAAAGCTCATATTGTATCTTTAGTTTAGTTAGTATAGTAAAATACTTTGGAAGATACAAAGGTGATGCTGATGTCAATTGGGCCACCAATTGTAATTGCAAGTGTGACCTCTGGGTGTCCTGAACCTGATGAAAGTGTGTGACCAAGTAATTATCACTAATGACCTCTGGCATGTATACCTTTTGGGTTGCATGTCAGATGGTCCAGGGCCACTGTGTGCTGGGATCCTAGTCAATTTAGGATAGGATAAACCAAACAAGTGGGAAAGCCAACAGTGTCCAGTGTAGAGTGTCTTGACTTGCCATAATAGATAAGGGAAAAGGGCAATGGCCTTCATGTTTTTGATTTTGAAGTGATCCTGAAGTGGTGCTCACCGGGTAAGGAGTGAGGCACTTGTCTTCACTGATGTTCTGCAGATTGCAGAGGAGGAAATTATTGACCTTCTGTTCCAGCTGCCTTGTAATGAAGACTACATCTAAATGTCAAGTCAATTCATGTCAAGTGGCTTTATTGTCATTTCAACCATATAAAGCTGGTACAGTAAAAGTGAAACAAAACAACGTTTCTCCAGGACCACGGTGCTACATACAACACACTAATTACATGAGACAACATAAAATTAAATAAGACCTACACATTTTTACATACGTGCAAACATGTGCAAACAAAACAAGACAGTACAATGTTGAGCATATTGGCAAAGACCTTATTGACAAATGTCTGGATCACAGATTTTGCATCGGACAAGCCATATAACATAACCATAAATTTGTAGTGCTCTGTTGTCGTTGTTGTTGTTGTTGTTGTTGTTGTTGTTGTTGTTGTTGTTGAGAAGGCTGGTTTCTACCCATTTCCCTCTCAGATATGGATGACATTGTGAGCACTCCATAGTTCAAGCTTGCTTTAGAATACGAAATCTCAGGTTTAATCACCAATGACTTAGATTTACTTCTCAGGACTAGCTTCGTAACTGGTTCTGATATGACCCAAGTAGGATATTGATCAGCCTTTCAGAATCCTGTCAAAGTTCATTGAATGGATTATTGACGTGTAGCCAGTTATGCCTATAATAAGTCATAACTGGTTTGACAGCTGATAGAGTTCTCTCAATGGATTCTCCAGCCCAATGGAGGAGATGAGCTGTTGTGATGTCATCTATGCAACGGAGCCAATTTGCACCTCTTCACACACTTCATAACAGTACGTGGTAATGAGCATTCATTCATTACATTTTTTTTTTGGCATAGTCACATACTCCACCCTTTGATTGTTGGAGACAAAGGAGTAGCTCAGCTGATTCCTTTCCCTCCCTTTCTTTCTGTGTAGTGGACACATCCAACACAAAATTGATTGATGAAGCTCTCTAATACAACTGGTTTCATTGACAGAAATGGTGACTCAATGGTGTTTGGCTATTCCTATGACTAATGACACTTTGAAGGCTTAGTGGAATTGTTAAATGGCGCACTTATATAGCGCTTTTATCCAAAGCGCTTTACACTGTGTCTCATTCACCCATTCACACACACACACCAATGGTAGCAGAGCTGCCATGCAAGGTGCTAACTTGCCATTGGGAGCAACTTGGGGTTCAGCGCCTTGCCCAAGGACACTTCGGCATGTGAAGTCATGCGGGCTGGGAATTGAACCGCCAACCCTACGATTAGTGGACAACCCACTCTACCACCTGAGCCACAGCTGCCCAATTCAATTGTTATGGAAACTGGTGAGAATATTGGTGCAATATACAGAGCATTGTAGAAAAAAACACATAACAATATTCAGGGCTACAGTCAAGCCTTTCTGGTTTAGTCACTTTGGTCACATCTGGTTTGATCACTTCTGATGTGCATAGCTGCCTACAGAGCTGGTGATCTGGTTTTGTTGTTCCTAGGTACAGCGCCCTCCACTAATATTGGCACCCTTGGTAAATATGAACAAAGAAGACTAAAGAAGAATGTCTTTACTGTTTAACCCTTTGATCTCTTGTTAAAACATACTCTGCTTTCATGGATATCAAACAACTGAAAAAAAAACAGTTTTATCAAAAAAAAAAAATCTTTGTTAAATATAAGTGTGCAACAATTATTGGCACCCTTATAGTCAATACTTTGTGCTACCTCCCTTTGCCAAGATAACAGCTCTGAGTCTTCTCCTATAATGCCTGATGAGGTTGGAGAATACATGGCGAGGGATCTGAGACCGTTCCTCTATGCAGAATCTCTCCAGAGCCTTCAAATTTTGAGGTCTGGACTCTCCTCTTCAGTTCACTCCACATGTTTTCGATGGGGTTTAGGTCAGGGGACTGGGATGGTCATGGCAGGACCTTGATTTTGTGGTCAGTAAAACATTTTTGTGTTGATTTTGATGTGTGTTTTGGATCATTGTCCTGCTGGAAGATCCAACCACGGCCCATTTGAACCTTTCTGGCAGAGGCAGTCAGGTTTTCATTTAATATCTGTTGATATTTGATAGAGTCCATGATGCCATGTAGCCTAACAAAATGTCCAGGTCCTCTGTCAGAAAAACAGTCCCAAAACATTAAAGCCACCACCATATTTAACTGTGGGCATGAGGTATATTTCCATATGGCTACCTCTCTGTGTTCGCCACCTCTGGTGTTTATTCCCAAAAAGCTCTATTTTGGTTTCATCTGACCATAAAACCCGTTCCCATTTGAAGTTCCAGTAGTGTCTGACAAACTGAAGACGCTCGAGTTTGTTTTTGGATGAGAGTAGAGGTTTTTTTCTTGAAACCCTTCCAAACACCTTGGTGATGTAGGTGACTTCAGATTGTAGTTTTGGAGACTTTCTGACCCCAAGACACAGCTAACTTCTGCAATTCTCCAGCTGTGATCCTTGGAGATTTTTTGTCCACTTGAACCATCCTCTTCACAGTGCGTTGAGATGATATAGACACACGTCCAATTCCAGGTCGATTCATAACATCTCCAGTTGACTGAAACTTCTTAATTATTGCCCTGATGGTGGAAATGGGCATTTTCAACGCTTGTGCTATTTTCTTATAGCCACTTCCCATTGTGTGAAGCTCAACAACCTTTTGCCGCACATCACAGCTATATTCCTTGGTCGTACCTATTGTTATGAATGACTAAGGGAATTTGGCCTATATGTTACCCCATATTTATACCCCTGTGAAACAGGAAGTCATGGTTGAACAATTTCCTGTTCCTAGTCACCCAGGTGTACTAAAAATGTAAATATCAATGGGAACATACTTCAAATATACAGTATTATATTAATTCACCAATAATTGTTGCACCCCTATATTTAACAAAGATTTTTTTTATAAACCTGTGTTGTGTTTGCAATTGTTTGATATCCATGAGAGCAAAGTACTTTTGTGATTTTTTTTTTAACAGAAGATCAAAAGGTTAAAAAATAAAGACAATTTTTCACAGCCTTTTTTGTTCATATTTACCAAGGGTGCCAATATTAGTGGAGAGCACTTTAACTGTTCTCATTATCTGGAATTAACTATCCTTCACTGCCTGCATCTTAAGGTGAAGCCTGGTGTAACAGTGACAGGACAGATCAAAGAGAGTATTGATTTATTAGATATTTATTAAATGTATTAGATACAGTAGAACAACAGACACAATCAAGTTTAGCACAATGAACTAATAATGTTGAATGTGAAAACAATAGTGAAATCAACCTAGATGATGTTGTTCATAAACTAATGCAAGACACATTTTCCAGACACATGAGAAATGAAACAATGAGAATAAACACTTTTAAAACTGTTAGGAAAACCTCGAAGTGACTAAACCTATGTATATGAATTAGTATAGCATATAGCTACCATAAACTTGCATGGCAGAGGTATCAATTCCATAGATTAGGCAAAACAAGACAAAATGCATAACAAGATCTTATGAGAGTAGACAAGATACTAGACAAAATCTAGGCAGTCGTCTAGCCATCACAATTTGGCCCTTGTCAGATTTGCTCAGATCCTTACGTTTGTCCATTTTCTAATTTCCAATACATTGGCTTCAAGAACTGACTGTTCAATTGCTGCCTAATATATCCCACCCCTCTACAGGTGCCACTGTAATGAGATAAGCAATGTTATTCACATCTCCTGTCAGTTAATTACATATATATATATATATACATATATATATATATATATATATATATATATATATATATATATATATATATATATATATATATATATATGTGTGTGTGTGTGTGTGTGTGTGTGTGTGTGTGTGTGTGTATATATATATATATATATATATATATATATATATATATATATATATATATACACCAGCACTGACTAACCCTCTTGGGCATGGAGTTCACCAGAGCTTCACAGGTTGCCACTGGAGTCCTCTTCCACTCCTCCATGACGACATCACGGAGCTGGTGGATGTTAGAGACCTTGTGCTCCTCCACCTTCCGTTTGAGGATGCCCCACAGATGCTCAATAGGGTTTAGGTCTGGAGACATGTTTTGCCAGTCCATCACCTTCACCCTCAGCTTCTTTAGCAAGGCAGTGGTCGACTTGGAGGTGTGTTTGGGGCGGTTATCATGCTGGAATACTGCATACTGATCATGTTCTGCTTCAGTATGTCACAGCCCCTTCAACTGGAGCTGAAGGTTCGAGTTGCCAAACGTCAGCCTTGAAACCTTAATGACTGGGAGAAGATCTGTAAAGAGGAGTGGGACAAAATCCCTCCTGAGATGTGCGCAAACCTGGTGGCCAACTACAAGAAACGTCTGACCTCTGTGATTGCCAACAAGGGTTTTGCCACCAATAACCAAGTCATGTTTTGCAGAGGGGTCAAATACTTATTTCCCTCATTAAAATGCAAATTAATTTATAAAATTTTTGACATGCGTTTTTCTGGATTTTTTTGTTGTTTTTCTGTCTCTCACTGTTCAAATAAATCTACCATTAAAATTATAGAATGATAATTTCTTTGTCAGTGGGCAAACGTACAAAATCAGCAGGGGATCAAATACTTCTTTCCCTCACTGTATATGTGTATATATATATATATATATATATATATATATATATATATATATATATATATATATATAGAGAGAGAGAGAGAGAGAGAGAGAGAGAGAGAGAGAGAGAGAGAGAGAGAGAGAGAGAGAAGGACAGGAGACACAAGACAAACAAGACAGGTATTCAAGCAAGAAGTAAGCATAAAAAACCAACAAAATAAATATCAGCATCTGTTGTAACCGATCACCTACAAAAACACACACTGTTCTATTGTGTTTTCATGCATGGCACTATCCTTATCCTGTCTGCCATGTCTGAGCATTTTCAGCATGCAATGTTTACGCTCTTCAAGTAATGTTATTTATATCTCTGTGTACATGACTGCAGAACATTTAGATGATAGCAGGCATTCTGTTTTGCTTCCTTTCATGAGTCAGGCGTGCCCTTTCTGCAGCAGTGGAGACTGGCACAACACAAATCATGCCTTGTCATTTCTCTAGTGCAGTATTACGTTTCTCTCCTATCTAAACACCAACATGACTTCTCTCTTAAATGAATATTTATCGTAGTCGTTAACCAAAGTTAATTCTTAGCAAATGAATACGAATGCAAATTGTACAAAGTTATTGAATTATGTAATAAGCTTGCAGTTCTATTTACTCTATTTATTTATTGATGCCTTCTGTTTTTGTGTAGATCTCATACTAAATTGTTTCGGACATTAAAACAAAATGTAAGATAAAACAAAGACAACCTGAATAAACATGAAATGCGGTTTTTAAATGATAGTGTTATTTATTGAAGCAAAAAAAAGTTATCCAATACCAACAATTCTCCAAATGTATGAAACCCTGTTCAACATTACAAAATCCGTTCGTGAATAAAACACTTAAGGAATGCAATTGACTCATATTCAGATATCCTACGGCATTCACACGGGCCCAGTGTGTGTTGTGTTTCTTTATAATTTAATGGCATGCCAGCTACCATGACTATTTTCATGGCGGGACAGGGTGTGTGTTGTGAAAACATCCAGTACACAAATTCAAACTGTCTGAGAGCACATGCTTCATGTGAATGTTGATACAGACACACCTTCAACTGTGTCCTTCTAAGTGAAGGTCACATGATCACATTGGTGTTTATGTCTGTGCTACTGAGCTGGTTATGTGCATTAGTCCATTATTCTCTCATAGTAGAAGTAGTATTACAAGTCCTTGTTGGTGTCCCGTCCCCCCCCCCAAAAAAAAATGGCATAGATGGATTGACTGCTCAAGATTTCCTCTCAGTATGAATGAATGTGAAAATGTGTGTGAGGTGCTCTGATATCGATATGTATGAATAAAGTTATATGAATTATGTAATGAATATTTATTTTACCAATTCCACCACAGGCCTGCTGCTTTTTAATACATGGTAATTCCAACTATTATGAACTAGTAATAGTAACCACTAATTTAATATTTTTATATTGTCCATACCTCCATCATATATACATTCATGTTTCAATCCATACCTTTAACCCACTGTGTTAAAGAAAAGCCAGATATGACAGCTATGCTCAGTGTAACTGGATGACTTGGGTGATCTCCTACGTTTGACAAATAGCAGCCTCATGTGGACTCCATGGGTCACTACACTACACTAATCTAACGTTGGATTATAGAGAGACAGAGACTCAAAAATAAAAACTGTTATAGACAGAATGAGATACAGGTGGCAGAAAGGGAAGGAAACACAATCATTAACCTGATCACCAGGGCTAATCAATAACAATGAAAGGTGTGTTCTACTAAAGAGCTCTGTCTGAGATTCAAAGGTAAGGAAAGGATCAATTCTAATGTAAGATGAGCCAGATCATACTCAAAAAATCACTAGAAGTCAGCAGACTAATTTGCATATTTATAGACTCATCGTGATCTTTTGTATATCATGTAAATGTTACATTAAGGAATATAGGGAATAGAGGGAACATTGTCGATTGATTAGTTGTTAGGAAGAATTGATCATTGTGATTGGTCATTGGTAACATTGGTGATCGTTGATTGGTCAATAGGAACATTGGCGATCAATGATTGGTCATTGGGAACACTGGTGATCAGTGATTGTCATTGGTAACATTGAACATGAACAATGCTCAGTGAGTGTTTTTTGGGAACACTGGTGATGTCACTGTCTTCAAAAAAAAGCTAAAGATCCACCTTTTCTATGAACACGTAACTAACCCCTAAAAAAAAAAAAAAAAAAAAAAAAAACTTTACTCTGGCACTTACACCTCTACTCCATGCACTTTGCTTCTACTGGAACTCAATTAATGGATCTTGTATGGTAACACTACTTGTATTGTTCTCTGCTTGACATATCGCTTTGCTTGTATTTTCTCATTTGTAAGTTGCTTTGGATAAAAGCGTCTGCTGAATGAATAAATGTAAAAGTAAATGTAGTGATTGTTCATTGCGAACACCAGTGATCAGGAACTGGTCACTGGGAACAGTGTGATCAGCAATTGTCATTAGAGAACACTGGTGATAAATGATTGGTCATTAGGGAACAATGAGGATCAGTGATTAGTTGTTGAGAAGTATGGTGATCAGTTATTGGTCAGTAGGGAACAACGATGATCAGTGATTGATTGTTGGGAACACTGGTGATAATTGATTAGTTGTTGGGAGCTGTTATCAGTGATTGCACATTAGGAAGAATGTTGATCAAAGATTAGTTACTGGGTAGGTCGGTAATCAATAATTGGTCATTGGAAAGAATGGTGATCAGTGACTGGTCGTTGGGAACATAGGCTAGCACTACTTGTCAGATTTTACACACTGGTATAAATTTTCATATTATTTATATGTTTTCAGACAGAAATCCAAATTTAAGTCTACCAAAACCAATTTCTATCCTTTTTTTTTTTTTTTAAACAGTGGCTTGTTCAAGAGTTAAATCAAGGGCTGTCAAACATTTAACTGCAAAATAATTCCACAGATCCCCTCAGTACAGATTTATTTTATGAACATAATCCAACTGTTCTATGAGGCTCAAAAAGGCCCAAAAAGGCTATTAACTTAAAATAATAATAATAATAATAATAATAATAATAATAATAATAATAATAATCCATATAACAGCTCTGTTGAAGGTGATTTCCATCATTGTGCTATGCACACACCCCACTTTCAGAACCATGGAGTTAAATAATAGAGTTTAAAGCAGGTTTACTTTCAGCTGTGTGCCATGGTTTGCCCGCTGTGGCTTTGCTGTATTTGGTTTCCCTGAGTAGAGGTTTCCATCCACTATGCCTTGAATTGTTATTAGTCTGTAAGTTACTGTTATGCAGCAGTGTTTGCCTTCGGCCCTGTGGTAAACCTCGTGTGGTAATGAGGACATTAGGCTCTCTGTGAGGGAGAGGGAAAAGACTGCTGTTTATCACGAGGCGTTGAAATAAAACTATAGCGAAAGTCACACACACATACGCTTTGAAATCACCATTCCGTATGCACACGTTACACATTAGCTGCATTATAATAGTACGTCCTGCAATGTTTTTGGAGTGAGGTCATACATGTTTGATTTCAGATCAACACACACACACACACACACACACACACACACACACACACACACACACACACTAACCAATTGTTCAGAAATAGAACATGTGGGAAGCTGCATGGCCAGGACTACACAAACAGCCTGTGTTTACTCTTAACTAGCTGCTGCTGGTGTTTTAACTCTTATTTCCTTTAATGTAACGTGCAATGTAACTATAAATGCATAAAAAGTATGATGTGGTGTTCTTTAATTGTTGGCAAATTGCTGTGGTATGTAAGGAATAACAGAACAGACTGTGCTGTTAAAACAAATAATGTGCTTCAGAGGTGGTGTGATGCAGTACAGCGCACAAGCGAAGTGCCACTCAACACCCCTCTATACACCCCCCCCCCCCCCCCCCGCCCTGAATCATTATTTTCATATAACAGCACATTCAGTACTGTGTTATTCTGCTTACACCACAGTAATTTGCCAATTATTACGATATTTAGTTTATTAATGAATAACACATGGAAACAATGACCAATGACCAACCGGATTCTAGACTTCAACCATACTCGTGGTATAAGAGGAATAAAACACGTCGAGATGTGCTGCTATTAGCACTTTTGCATCGTACAGACGTTATATATTTCTCTGAGCCCTAGTACGACAAAATTGCACAGAATTATCAAACTAAAATCATGTAGAGTAAATTTTGATTCAAAGTAAAATTCAATTCCGAGGATGTCATTTGATTGAATGTCATCGAACCACACGCCTTCATAATGTATTCATTCAAGCGTCAACCCTTTTTACCATCAAACACCAATTGAACAACATTAAAGTAACAACACGCATTTTATTCCCTTTGTTTACTTTATTTATCCAGGAACCTGAGCATCACAGTTAAGCTAGTTAGTCTTTTTGTAGAGATCACTCCTGTAACACCCCCCCCCCCCCCCACCCCCCAACACCACTCCCTGAAAAAAGCAGTGATTCATGCGGTTCATTCATGCACTTGAAAAAAGATTAAAGGAGTTCGGCCTGAAAGTGTCTCTACCACAGTTCCATCATCTGCTCTAAGGAAATCTGCAAGTCCATAGATGACTGCAGTGAGGTCGCGCCGTTTGCCACGGCCATCATCTTCAGATTCTCCAGCGACGTGAGAACCACCTGCAAAGCCAAAAAGGGCAAATGAGAAAAATGATTACTGAAGTATGTGGATAGACAAAACTGAAAGACTGTTTTAAACCATTCAGATTTGTCAAGTGCCAAACTGACAGCCCACTAGTGAATTCCTAGTGAATTGTATGACTTGATGCTCAGATTTTATTACCAGCAGTGAATCAACAAATCTGGCAGTTCAGTTAGAGTTGTCAGAGAAACGAACTAACTTCTGTCCCCATCTCCTCAGTAACACTCCTTCAGGACAAGCTGCATCACACCATCTGTCATCACAGCATGGCCCTGAATGTTATTCCTTATTTATTCAACTTCAGCGCTGTTGAATTCTCGGCAGCATAGCTCGGACAATAGTGCTGGATGTACTGTAACTCAACTGATTTATATTAACGTGCACGTCCTGTATGTTATCAATTCTACAGTAACAACTCATTCACAGGGACCTCTAGGCTGGAGGTGCCACATAATCTAAGCCTCATAATAAACAAATTAACAAAACATGCTGTCCTTTAACAAAATGTCATAATTCATAGTGTGAAGTTTTCTTTATTATAAGTAAAATTTGTTTAATATTTATGAAGGAGTCTCCAGTGCCAGTGCTTTGTAACAATCAGTAAGTTTTATGGAGAGTCTTTCGTGACCTTGGTGTTTACGCATTGCGGTTGCTCTGTGACATGACAAGCTATGTTTTTATTAACTAAGAGATGCAAAAGCGATGAAGGAACGACTGTTTATCGCTGCTGTAACATTAGTGATAACAGAAACTGAAATGACTTGTGGACGTTCTACAACATTAAATGGAACTATGAATGGTTCAAAAGCAGAATGTGTTGTTCTTTCATAAATGAAAAATTGGAATCATTGGAAAATCACCGTGGCATAAGTAGAATAAAACATGCATGTATGAATGTAAAAAGAGTGAGAGTCTCTTCATTACCTCTACCATGATCAACTTCTTCTCCCATGGTTTGTTCTTGGGGTCAGGCCATTGTTGTCCCAGAAAGAAATAGAGCGAGTATGAAGGAGACTGTCCACGGTTATGAATAAACTCGATCAAGCCTGGTGGAACAACACAAAATCTGGCATTAAACGACATTTTCCAACAAACGTCTACTACAAGGAAGAAAGTCTGATGCAAAAAAGAAAATAATAATAATAGCACACTACTGTATATCTGTAAATTCTTGAAATTAGAAACCCTCTGGGGATTCCCCTCATTTACTGGTGTATAAAATCTAAGAACGTTATCTGTGCATCTAATATAATGTAATATAATCTGCACGGCTACGGTAGACAGTTTTCCTCTTGTGATATCACATGAAATTTATTACATATACATTGTAATGCTATAATAAAAAAAAAAAATGAAAAAGTGTTTGGACATATCAGTCACACAGATTAGTTTTTAGATTAAAAAGCGTTGGGGTGCGACAGAGACTTTTTACTATGACAAAATATTTATTGATGGCTGCCAGAATGAACTTTGACAAGTATTACAAAGAACGTGTTAACAATCGTCGATCCCACCTTTAATATTTCAAAGACGTTTACTCACCTGACACAAAGTCTCTAAGGGAATAGATGGACTCGGGATTGTTTTTGGAGAGTGCTCTGGGTGTGGGGCTCTGCTCATGTTTGTCCAGTCCCCAGTAAATACGAGTGTCTCCCCAACGATAACCCAACAGCATGCTGCCCTCTCGCCTCACCTCCAACCCACCCAGGTTATTCAAAATCTCCTGGGTTGTCTGGGCCTGGGTCTGGTCCAGTATTATCTCTGTGCCGGGGAGCTCCACAATAGCGAGCGGGCTTGCCACTGGGTTAGGGTTGCTCCTAAAAAGAAGCACAGGATTCACTCATACTAGCGAATTAGTTCAGCCACATTGCAAATATCATACATTTTTGTTGCTAAATGATTTAAAAAAAAAAAAAATAGCTGAAAAATAAATCAATAAAAATAAGCTGGCAAAATACCTGAAATATTTTCTAAAAGTTAAAATGAAAAAGCATAAAGAGTATTAGTTGAAATATGCGGAAAAGAATATACCAGATATTATTTACATCAAATCAACATTATCATTAAACACTATTAGCTGCACATCTACAGGAGTCCTAGCTGAAACAAAAGTAAACGAAATACGGGGTGAAAACGATGTACCAAACATTATGCATATGACCTTGATTATTTTCATGGATAGAATTCGGTGACATAGATTTACTGAAATATTAGCTGAGAGAATATATACAGTAATATATGGGACATTGCTCAGATATAAATGAGCTACATTATTATTTATGGACAATATATATATATACCAAAATAGCAAATTGCAAAGTCCAAAGTGAAACAAATAGGTGAAACATTACCTTCAAAAATAACCCAAATCATCTGATGAAAAATGAACTAAATTAACTAAATTAACGTTTGCTCCAAATTTGATTAAAGGGGGACTAAACTGTATCTGAAATATAATGTAAAGCAATGCTTTGTTACCTAAACACTAGACAGAAACCAGCTTCGTTCTCCACCACTTGATTTAACACCTGCTTCCCTCTGTAATAAACATTCACCATAAAATGGGTCCCAAGCTGGTTACAGCCTGAAAATAGACACAGACAGCCACAAAGATACCATCGCAAGACATGAGTTCATATCTGACTGTCACAGACTCAAAATCACTGTAATTTGTAACACAAAGGCAGATGCCATGCCTGAGTCATTAGAAGTGGACTGAACAGGCAATCCCAGCTTAAGATCAGCCTGTGGCAGGGGCTGTTGTGTGCCCATGAAGGCGCCCTCTAGTGGAGAATACTGGTCGAGAGCTAATGTGCTCTCAGCAGGAGAGATCTGTCCTGCACCAGCCACAGCACTGTGAGCTGGAGAAAAGTGGTGATTGTTTGAAGTTTCCTGAATGGGAAATGGAGCGTCACAGATAAGTTGTGCTGGTTCCCTCTGAAAGACTGGCTGATCCACAGGCATCTCTGTGAACAGAGGAATACCAAGTGTTACAGAGGAAAGTTTAGAACTTGTTTCCTGGCTTTTTTGTTTGTTTGTTTAGTTTATTTAAATTAAATATGAATCCAAGGGAGTTTCTTAACCAGTTAACACCGGTTAAGGTTGTGTTCATTTCATTCTGCCTTACTTGTAAGTGACCTCGACCCTGTACAGATGTGATAGACACATGTATTTCGCGTGATGCAATCACAACTGGAAAATGTTAAGCGCGGGTGTGAATGGAGTCCGTCATGTCTTGGAGACTCATTGTGGTCCATTTACATTACATCTTTATTTTTGCATTCCAGGACACTAAGGAACACTATCAGATCAAATATGCAAGAGTTTTCTCCTTCAGAGCGGATTGTTATCGATGCTGAAGAGGTCAGGAAGACATTTCAATCTACAAATAAGAGGAAAGCTGTAGGACCTGGATGGATGCACTCCGTGTCTCATAAAGAATTCTGCATATGAGCTGGCCCCGGTGTGACAACCAATTTATCAGCTTCTATACACACACATACTGTTCCTACGTTATGGAAAACGTCATACATAAAATCCCATGTCCAAAAGAATGCAAGGATTACAGATGTATAGCCCTCACTTCAGAAATTATTAAATGTTTAGAAAGAATACTGCTTAAATATCTGGTGAGCAAACTCAAGCCATGTCAATTTGCTTAGGTTGCACTACCGAAGATGCAGTGGCTGCTCATTTCAATTCTACAATTGAAGCGGACATCTTAAGAGTCAAAATTTGTACGGTTGGGTGTACATCCCGATTGGATTCAGTGGTATACTTCTTTTCTCACAAATAAAGTCCGAATCGTTAAAGTGAACAAACCCTTGTCATCGCACTGCAGGGCTGCGTTAGTTCTGCCATGCTTTTTACCTTGTACCACGACTGTCGTACTGACAGGTCTAGTAAATACATAGTAAAGAACTCTGATGATACTGTGTTAATATCTGTGTTAAGGGACTCAGAGAGCCCTGGACTGCACCAACAGTGGGGGGGGGGGGGGGGGGGGGGGGGGGGGTTGGTAGCGTGGTGTGAAAAGAATGCCCTTTTTATTAATATCAAAAAACTGAAGAGATTGTGTTTGTGTGTTTGGGTCAACATCTGACGCTTATATATTGCCTGCTGTTATACATAATGAAAATATCAGACAGGAAGGGACATATAAGTACCTAGGAGTAATGATAGATAATACGCTATCGTGGAACGATCATATGGACAGTATCTGTAAAAAGACAAGGCAGAGGATTTATTTCCTTCGGCGTTATTATCGTTATTATTCATTATATCTGTGATCATGAGTGTTTGACGGTATTGTAATTCCGTATGGCACATGAGCTCGTCTGTTAGTCTAAAAATACAACTGTTGAACCAAATAAAAAATTTGTTCAAATATTGTAGGTCAGCCTCTTGAAAAAGTACATGAAGTGTCCTATCATAAGTACCTCTTATGGTTGGCCAATAACATTGTTTCTGACCTGAATCATGTGCTGCCCAATGAAGTTGTACTTTCACCATCTAACCGTCGGTACAAGGTTAAAAAACAAACAAACAAATAAATAAAAATAAGAACTACACTAATTGGAATGTGTTTTTGTGTGTGTGTGCATGTGTGTGTGTGTGTGTGTGTGTGTTTTATGTACTTGTCTTTTTTCTGTATGTGATAGTAAAGGGTCAGTGATTTATGTAATAGTAATTGTGAATGAACACACTGTTACGCAAGAAAAATTTCAGACCCTGTCTGACAGTAACGTCAATAAATATCTATCTATCTTCTGGCAAAACTTCATTAAGGCATAGCATCATTTCTACAAACCCACATAATCAATTTTCATAACTTACAAACCCACATAATCTTTGATACATGCCTTGATCGCATCCAGAATCGACTACTGCAATAGCATTCTCGATGGCACATCATCCTAAATAAACTTTATGTGACATGTGATTATTGCTGTATGGTTTTATTGTGTTGTCCTACGACTATTTATTTACGTAAAGCGCCTTTGAGTATCTTGAAAAGTGCTCTATAAATAATAATAATAATTGTAATAATAATATTATTATTATCATTATTATTATTATTATTATTATTATTATCATTATTATTGTTATTATTATTATTATCATTATTATTGTTATCATTATTATTATTATTATTATTATCATTATTGTTGTTATTATTATTATTATTATTATCATTATTATCATCATTATTATTATTATTATCATTATTGTTGTTATTATTATTATCATTATTATTATTATTATCATTATTATTGTTATTATTATTATTATTATTATTATTATTATTACAGCTATAGAAGATACTGTTTTGCTTTTGTACCATGTTGCGCTTCAGTAAGGTGGTTAAAACTAAAACAAGGTCTAGGTTAGGAGGGTACCACGTTTCAGTATGGTAATCCTAATAAAGTGGCCAATGAGTGTAAAGGAACCAATTAATGTCTTATAATATATAAAGCCATGCGCAATATGTATGCCTAAATCTCTACTCTTATATAATTATAATGTAAACATTTGTTAGATCTTAGTTTATGAATCTTGTACCTGGTTGAGATTCAACAATGTTCAAATCCGCAAGGCACTGCCGCAACAAATCAGGCTGCGTGCTTCCATCTGAGAACCAAAACAGGACCGAAAATCCTATGATGAGTTTTAAAGAAAAAAATATACACACTACAAACAGAACGCATGCACACAGCACACTAACGGGAGTCGTCTTACCCGGAAACAACTCGTCTTCTCCCAGGTACAGGGTATCACCGAAAGAAATTTCACTCTAGCGACGAGACATGAAACAATAGCACAAACGTAATTTCAGAGTAGTTAGGACATAATACAAGTACAGGTATAAATTAAGGGAAAAGAAGATAAAGCGTAGGTATATCGGCAAAACTCACATTACACGCTGGTGACCCCTCGGTAGATGCTGAAGATAGTCAAAGACAAAAAAAGCAAAGAAAATCAGTACTATTTGTATAACTTGTCATTTCCATTTTGAGTATTGGTAATACATTTCTGCTGTAATAGGGTAAAAATGTCAGGGTGCTACATTTATGCTAATGTTTCTTTGGCCCCGTCTTTTTTCAAACCATTTGTCGCAAATACCAGCACATACCAGTTTGAACATCTACACAGAAAACATAACAGCAGTAGGTAGCACTATGGTAGAAAGCGATCGCTTAACTAGTAGAACTTTACAGGTGTGCATCAAGACTGTGACCCGATAAAAGTCAAGAGAGCACATGGTTTGTACTGTAATGCTGGTGATCTGAAGTCCCGCGGGTGCATTCGTGAAGGCGTATTAGGTGTTCATGCGGTACAGCGTAATAGATTTACTGCGTTCATTTATTCATCTTCAGTAACTGCGTTATTCTTGTCAGGGACAAGGTTGTTTAAATGACTAATTTTTAAAAATATTTTTGGAAAGAGAACCAAATAATAATTATTATTTATTTATTTTAAATCCAAACAACAATAATAATAACTGCAGGAACTTTCTGCAGAAATCCATCGTGAGTGAGTCGGATTGGGGCTTTTTTTTTTTTTTTTAAAGCAATTTTGTCAATTACAATACTCTTATCTATTCAGCAACTTTTTAGATTCTACAAGCTTGCACAATGGGTTGACCAGCAAAGAACCACGGTCTAATGCCTAGCACTCACGTTATACTAAGCTCTAATAGTTATCACCAACACTGTATTATCTATCCATCCATCAATCCATCCATCTTCTATACCGCTTAATCCTTTTCAGGGTCATGGGGAAACCTGGAGCCTATCCCAGCGAGCATCGGGCACAAGGCGGGGTACACCCTGGACAGGGTGCCAGTCCATCGCAGGGCACAATCACATACACATTCACACACCCATTCATACACTACGGACACTTTAGACACGCCAATCAGCCTACCATGCATGTCTTTGGACTGGGGGAGGAAACCGGAGTACCCGGAGGAAACCCCCGCAGCACGGGGAGAACATGCAAACTCCACTCACACAGGGCCACGGTGGGAATCGAACCCCCGACCCTGGAGGTGTGAGGCGAACGTGCTAACCTCTATTATCTAACACTGATGAATTACCAGCTTACTATGTTCTCAAAACTAAGATATATTAGCTAGCTATTCACAGACTATATACTGTTGAAAAGGTCACAGCAAGTTTCTGTTTCATGTAGAATAGACTGCAAAGTTGTTTTCCTGCTTTTTAAGGTGAACACTGTCATGCTGGAACAGGTTTTAGATCCAGTGAAGGGAAATTGTAAATCCACAGCATAAAAAGACATTCTACAATATCGTGGCGACGGTTTGGGGAAGAACCACGTATGGGTGTAATGGACGGTTGTCTACAAACTTTTGGCCATATAGTGTATGTGGAAAATTTCTGACAGTAGTTTCCCAATCAGGGCTGCATTTATTATAATTCCAAGAGTTAAAAACAAGAACTGTGTTTTAAAAAAAATCCAGACATTTGTTTTTATACACCAAAAAAATGTGGAACTCATTATACTTGTACAGTCCCAGATTACATTTTATGAAACAGTTTCTAAAGTTATTGTTTCTGCCTGTGCCCTGTACACTAAAACCAAGAAGCAGCTCGAACCATAGGGAAAAACCCAAGTTTGGTTTAACCAAGTTACCACAGTACTTCTGTACCGCTGTAGTGTGGCTGACTCAAACAAGCACTTCTAACTGCACTTCTATGACTTTTTAGTAGCATTTCTATGCCAACAGCAGAACAAATGAATTCATGGCTGCAAACTGACAAACAATAAACAGATAAACAGTATTTGAGGGAAACAATTGAATTCCCCTCTATGTTTCTAAATGATGGTATGAAATTCAAGCTTCTTGCCATGGCTAAAATATTCAATATTCAATATGTTATTATTGAATTTTGAATGTATTCACAAACTATCATGCATTCAGGTACCACAGTATAACGTACAAGACGAGACATAGGCTCTGTACATACAGTGCAGCTAGACTAGCTAAAGTGCAAAAAAAAACAGGACGAGCATAAGATGAGAGGATTGTGCAGAGCTACAGTTTCAGAACATAGCAATGTTGCACCCTGTTTCATCCCCTTTCTCACCCCCAGAATGTGAGTCGTCTGGACACATGAAGATTTTGTGAGGGTTCGCGGCATCGTTTTTGTTATCTTTAACCATCTTGAAGCCTCGGGCTCTGAGAGCGCTGCGGAAGTTTCTTTTCCACACTGAGTGGTCACCTGGGATCTGGCCACTGGAGCCGGCGCTCGTCTGCGCCCATGCCTACGTCAAGAAATAAATAAAAAAATGAAAGGGACTTTATGACATAAATTCAACTAATAAAACTTATCAAATTTCATGACTTGACAGACAGTTTTGTGTTTGGTGTATGTAGCACAGCCATTGTGTTTAGTTGTGGCCCTCTTAGTGTCTTACTGTATAAGTGTGTGTGTGTGTGTGTGTGTGTGTGTGTGTGTGTGTGTGTGTGTGTGTGTGTGTGTGTGAGTGTGTTGTTGTTCAGTTGGTAGAAATTTTATTTTACTATCCTTTGACAGGCATACATCCTCATTCTGCTTCTTCTTCCTCCTGTGTTGTAGTAATAGTAGTAATAATAATAATAATAATAATAATAATAATAATAATAATAATAATAATAATAATATGAAATGGCACCAATCTGATACCGAAGAGCAACATCGGGCCAGTACCAGCAAAAAAAAAATGGTGGATCAGATATCGAAAAAAAAACAAAAAAAAAACACCAAAGAATTCATTCGATCTGACCCTGTAACAAATTTAAAAGATTGGAATTTTTTTTTTTCAGAACTGTAAATATTTGCATATAAAGATACCTAATTGTGTTTTTGAATAGGATTAATTTGCATTATATTTATACTTTATACTTTATTTATACTTAATTGCAGTTTACTTGATTGCTGCAAGAAATATGCTTAGCTATTTATTCATTCCTGTATTTTTAAGTGCTTCATCACATAAAATTCATCTTAAAGCTTTGTCGCTGTGTTGGAAAATAAAAAGTGGAATCATAGTATCTCCAAAAATAATCTTTATTTATGTAGCATGTTTCACAAAGTACATTTACATATAAAGGCAGGTTCATCTTTCAACTCTAACCTCTTAAAAGATTTTAAGGTTATTTATGATAAACTCATGAATTATACAAAGGCCATGACCACACAGAAATTACACAAAGTCCAGGAAATCGGCTGTTTCTAAAATGGCGGGGAAAAATGTGAAGAAATACAAAAAGAAAAATGTGCGTACCAACAGACAGCGAACCAAAGCAGTTTACCTTGAATATAAGGATGTCATCACTGTTCGAGTCCTGCCTCAAAGCGTGCTTCCAAGGAATGCTGAATTTTGTGCGTTCTTGGTTGACCCATTGAACGCCGGGATATCGTCCGCTATCAATCTGCTGCTTCAACCAGGGAATGAAGAGTGGTTTGGGCTGAGCCATTGGGGCAGCGTGTTGAGCTGAACAAATCAGTACCGTTGCAACACGTGTTGATATCTGGAGAAGTCAGAAATACGAAACAGTAAGAGTTAGGCACAAAATCTTAATCTTTCGGAGATATTTTACTCTCCTGTGGTTTTATAATAATAATCCACTATAATAATAATAATAATAATAATATATATATACAGTATGATGCAAAGATGCATTCAAAAATAATGAAATGAAATATTTCTACATAAAACAACACTATACATAGCGGTAAACAGCTTTTTTTTTCGTTTTTAATAGTAGTCTCAGGTACAGTTTGTTGCCGTTTTATAAGGAAATTGACTGGTACATTTTACTGAGCATCTTGGAGACTCTACCACAGCTCTTCTTAAGGCTTTGACTGTCACACTTGCTTCTTTTTTTTGCAGCAAAACCCAGTAGCCTTTATGTATTTTTGTCTGAAATGTAGTCTGTTATGTAATATGCTACTTTCTTTACTGACATAAAAACGTTTTTTTTTGTTTGTTTGTTTTTACTGTAGCATTTAATTTCTTGTTGGAAAAGTAATGTTTGGAAATCTAATATGTTTCTGTATAATGCAAAAGTCATGAAATAAACATCTGTAAAAAATGTGTACAAAAAAAAAAAAAGGTTCCTAAGACTTTTGCACTTTGCAGACTCGTGTCACGAGCAGTGATGGATAAACAAAAATGTGATTTTATATGTGTTGGTTAATACAGTGGTTTTCAAAGTGGGGGGCCACCAGGGGGCGCCAGGGGGGTCTCAACAATTTGGTGTGAAAAATAAATGAAAAATACATGATTTTCTCTTTCTCACTCACTCACACACACACACACACACACACACACACACACACACACACACACACACACAATCAATTCCTAATGTAATGTAATGTAAAGATGTAAGATGTAATTATTAATTAAAAAAATAATAATAAAAGGGGGATATATTCAGAAGTCTGTATTTTTAATGTGTTTTAATGATCTTGCAAAAGGGCGGCCTCAGTCAAATGTTAATGCCATTTGGGGGGCCTTGCCCTGGAAAAGTTTGGGAACCCCTGAGTTAATACGTCAGCATGTAGCCTAGCACATTTTGAATAGCTGCAACTATAGACTAGATTTATTTTGTCTCGAGTATCATTTTAGCCATTGTTTTATTAATTGGATTTTAAGATTCCAGTGGCATTTAATATAATTTATTAAAAATCATATTAGTTATAAAAATCCAAACCATTCACTGCAACTGTGTTTAAGTCTCCATTGATTCATTTAGGGCATTTCCTTGGATGCATTTGACATACATGATATTTTTAAAATGACAGTAAACAAATAAAAAAAATAGATTATTCATTGTAAATTATTGCAATATTACATAGTATAAAATAACACAAACAACTGTTAAACCTACTATTTACAGTAAAGTACTGTAAACGATTGTAAAGTACAATAAACAACTGTAAAAAATATTTGTATAAATTACTTGTATAAATTATTTGTATAAAGTATAAATTACTTTAGTATAGAATAGCATATAATCAGTTGCTCATATGGCTATGGCTTTCTTGTTTAAAAAAAAAAAAAAAGAGGCTGGAAATGGTTGCAAGCTAGTTGCATGAGTTGTGGTGGCTCACTGGTTAACACTTTGAGATACAGATCAGAAAGTTGCGTTTGACCTCTTTGAATACGACCCTTACCATCAGCTCAGTCATTTCCAGAATCAAGTGTCAGTCACTTAAAAAAAAAAAAAATCATCAGCCAAATGAGCAAATGTACTGGATTATACAATCAGATCCATAAGTATTTGGACAGCGAGACAATTTTCATAATTTTGCCTCGGTACACCACCACAATGGATTTGAAATAAAGCAATCAAGATGTGATTTCAGCTTTAATTCAAGCGGTTTAATAAAAATATTGCATTACAGCCATTTTCACAACATCTAGCCAAGTCAAGAACGCTCTGGAGGAGGGAGGCGTGTCAGTGTCAAGTCTACACTTAAGAGACGTCTTTATGAATGTAAATACAGACGGTTTACGGCAAAATGCAAACCACTGGTAATACTCAAGAACAGAAAGGCCAGATTAGACTTTGCTAAAAAATAATAATAATTATTATTATTATTATTATTTAAAAAAACCTCTTAAAAAAAAACCCTCACCTGTTCTGATGCAAGATACCAGAATTATAGGAAGAGAAGAGTATGGAGAAGGAAAGGAAGGGCTTGTGTTCCAAAGAATCATCTGTTAAACATGTGGAGGAAGTGTTATGGCATGGGCACATATGTCTGCCAGTGGAACTGGGTCACTGGTGTTTATTGATGATGTGACTACTGATAAAAAGTAGCAGCATGAATTCTGAAGTATATAGAGCTGTACTTTTTGCTCAGATTCAGTGAAATTCTGTAAAATTGGAACGGTGCTTTACAGTACAGATGGATAACGACCCAAAACATACATCAAAAGCAACCCAAGGGCAAAGAAATGAAAACTTCTTAAATATCTGATGACCTCAACCCAATTAAGCATGCTGTTCAATTACTGAAGACAAAAGTGAAGGCAGAAAGACCCACAACCAAGCAAATTAAAGCGGCTGCAGTAAAGACCTAGCAAAGCAGCTCAAGGGATTAAACTCAGCATTTGGTGATTCCCATGCATTCCAGATTTCAGGCAATCATTGACTGCAAAGGATTTGCATCCAACTAATATTTACGATTATGTTAATTTGTCCAATTACTTTTGAGCCTGTGAAAATCGGGAGACTCAACAGCTGTAATTCCTAAACGGTTAATGCAATATTTTTGTTAAACCCCTTGAATTAAAGCTGACAGTCTACACTTCAATCACATCTTGATGACTTCACCAAAGCCATGTGTACAGAGGCGAAAATGTAAAAAATTAGAGTACTTTATTGTAAATAGTACGTTTTAAAATAGTTCACAGTACTTTAATGTAAATAGCATGTGCTGTACAGTTATTTACAATACTTTATTGTAAACAGCCTGCTCTACAGTTGTTTACAGTAGAGTCTATATTTCACAGTTGTTTACAGTACTTTACAGCAAATAGTCTACGTTTTACAGTTGTTTACAGCGCTTTACAGTAAATAGTTTACGTTTTACATTTGTTTACAGCGCTTTACAGTAAATAGTCCATGTTTTACAGTTGTTTACAGTGTTTCACAGTAAATAGTCTGTTTTACAGTTGTTTACAATGCTCTACAGTAAAGTCTATGTTTTAGTTGTTTACACTACTTTACTGTGCATAGTGTACATTTTGCAGTCATTTCCAGTACTTTATTGTAAATAGTACGTTTTAAAATAGTTCACAGTACTTTAATGTAAATAGCATGTGCTGTACAGTTATTTACAATACTTTATTGTAAACAGCCTGCTCTACAGTTGTTTACAGTAAAGAGTCTATATTTCACAGTTCTTTACAGCAAATAGTCTACGTTTTACAGTTGTTTACAGCGCTTTACAGTAAATAGTTTACGTTTTACAGTTGTTTACAGTGATTTACAGCAAATAGTCTACGTTTTACAGTTGTTTACAGCGCTTTACAGTAAATAGTCTATGTTTTACAGTTGTTTACAGTGCTCTACAGTAAATAGTCTATGTTTTAGTTGTTTACACTACTTTACTGTACATAGTGTACATTTTGCAATCATTTCCAGTACTTTATTGTAAATAGTACGTTTTAAAATAGTTCACAGTACTTTAATGTAAATAGTATGTGCTCTACAGTTGTTTACAGAAATTAGTCCATGTTTCACACTAGTATGCTCTTGTTTATACAGTACTGGCAACCCTGCCGCTGTAAAAAAAAAAAAAAAAAAAAAAAAAAATGACAGTGTTTTTGTTTGTTTGTTTTTGTTCTTTTACACTGTACTTGAAGAATGTACAAAATTCAAATTGTCCACAGGTTCAGACAGAAGAGACAGGTGCCCGATGCGTGGTGTTTTGAAATATTACATCACACATGCATTCCTGAGGAATAACGAACACACCTTTAGGTTTAATTCTAACTTGTTAAAGGCTGTGGCCTAAATCACAAGCACGCGCGCTGCTTTTAAGCTTACTCCATTCGCCACAACTGGACTCGTCATTGATTTATTTATTTTAAAAAAAGAAACAGAATTATCTGACTTACCTCAGCAGGGGAACGAGGAGCTCAGGTGTGTGACTGAAAATGACTGAAGAGCTGAAGCGGAGGGTTCGGGGTAAACTCGGGGAATTCAGCCGGTTTGCACAGAGGGAAAGCTTTTGGGCGGGTCACAAATAGCTGCAACAGGTAGGGCACTACATAGGGTACAGAAAGGGGCTAGTGTATGGTCTGTGTAGGGAACCTATCTAGTAAACAGAGATACAGTTATCGAACGAGCCTCCATTTCTCGGGAAATCCGTGTGTATCAGTTTCGCTTTCGAAGTCCAACGTCACCTTTTCTTCTGAGCGTCAGGAAGTAACTTGTCTCTCAGACATCTACACAACATGAACTCTTTACTCTACACAACATGAACTCTAACTAACAGCCGTTAAAATGCGCGGCTTGTCTTCATTAACTAATTAAATATTGTAATCCTTTGCAAGTCGCTGTGATATACGCAAAATAATGCATAAATAATGCATCACACACACACACCAACAACAATGTGAAAATTATAAAGTACTCATAATCTAGGGTTAGTAATAATAATAATAATAATAAAAATAATAATAATAATAATAATAATAATAACTGCTGAAAAGAACAATAGAAACCCTCACAGAATTTGTAATGGTTTTAATGGGAATTGTATTGGTTTTAATGGAAACTGTAATGGTCCATGTGGGTCTCTACTGGTAATTTGTTACCTTCTATTAGTGGCATGTTAAGTCTAGTGGATACCATTAAGGACCAACAATGGTGAAGGTTTTAATAGTAAAACAGCTGATGGTTTGTAATGGTATTTGTAGTGGAAACCATTATAATTCCTGTGGTGGTTTCTATTGGGGGTTTTTCAGCAGGGAATAATAATAATAATAATAATAATAATAATAATAATAGTTTCTTTTAACAAATACAAATGTGAAATCATTGATATAATATTGCTTTCCACTAATTTACAAAGCTGTATTTGTTTGTTTATTTATTTATGACCCTGCTGAGAAAAAAAAAAAATAGAGACACCTTATAGAAATTGTATTGCTTTTAATGGTTATAATGGGAATTGTATTGGTTTTAATGGAAACTGTAATGGTCCCTGTGGGTCTCTACTGGTAATTTGTTGCTTTCTATTGATGGCATGTTAAGTCTAGTGGATACCATTAAGGACTAATAATGGTGGAGGTTTTAATGGTAAAACAGCTGATGGTTTGTAATGGTATTTGTAGTGGAAACCATTAGCAGCACTTGGTAACTGTAGGTTTTCCACCATGGGAGAGTGTTCAGGACAGAGGAGGTTCAGGTTTCTCAGTAACATGACAAATTTTTTTCTCCCTTATTAGCAAGAGAGAGAGAGAAAGCCTGTCAAGGGAATACATGTTTATAAGTGTAACTATATATGGAGACGTTAGAAAGTGTGACTTTGGTTCTATACACTACCTCATTGTCACTGTGTTAAAATAAGTACAGAAATTAAACCACTTCCTGTCCACATCAGAAGGCGTGGCCAAACCTTTGCTCATGACACATTACAGTTCTGTACTACAGATACTAATTATTTCAGACTTTTAATATTAAACTTGCAAAGGGATCTTACCATTTCTTCTGTCCAGACGGAATTTTTTTTTTTTTTTTTTAAATGTCCTGACATATTGTGTTTTCTTAATCATATAGTGAAAAAGCAAAACATGAAATAATATTTGATGCTGTGTTGTGCAAAGCACAGGTTCCCAACCCTGGTCCTTGGAGTAGCCCCTGTCCAGTGTTTTTTGTAGTGTTTTATCTGCTCCCAATAAACCTGATTCAACTAACAGCCCTTCCTGAGCTGCTGGTGGTATGTTAGAACGGGGGTGGGGGGGTGGGGCAAAAACCTAAAATGTGCAGAACTGAGGAAGTCTATGACCAGACATGGGAACGTATGTTCTTAATAAGGAGATTCATAAAGATAGCAGATTCAGAACCTTAAATGTCTCAAGTCTTATAAAGGAAAATTCATATCTACATCTGTGTTTCCAGAACATTCCCAGATGCTCTTACATTCCATACTTCCCCAAATTTCCCAGGCTTGCAACATAACCATGTTTCATTTTAAATAGACAATGGTGGTAGCTTCCACGTGGTTTCACTATGTTGACCGAGGCAGCTTCCAAGTTGTTGAATCAGCCTCGCCTTTCTTTTCAGGGGACGTTTGAGCCTGGAGTGGAAATACCCCGGCAAAACTGGAATCATCCAGGCAAGAGCTAGGAAATTACACAAGATTTCAACCGAAGACTGAAATGTCACAGTGTTACAACCTGGAACTGAAATGGACTTCATTGGGATTATACTCTAGGTCATGAATCTAGACATAACAGCACCGAGTTTAAAAGGCACTGTAGTTGCATGAGTAATGAGCGGCCAGTGATTACGAAGGAAAAGTCTTTCCAGTCCACCTGCCATTTTCAGGTCGTACCGGAACAAAGTACACGTTTTCTATTTCCAGCATTTCTGCATTTTTAATTATTTACTGCCTTTGTCCTTAATTTTTTGGAATCATGGAGAAGAAACATATCGTAATTTTGGTAGTGACAATGACAATATAGTAAAACCTGAATAAATGAAAATGAACATTGGCGCATGTTTTTAAAAAAAAAAAAAAAAAAAAAAGAAAAGAAAAAAAAGAAAAAGTATAACCATCAGGGGAAAACTGATATTTTTATGAGACATTATACGCTCCTTGATTTTATTTGTTTGTCAAATACAGGAATAGTCCATGTACAGAAGAACTGTATTTTGAGTGAAGAGCTGTACAGTATTTACACAAAGGCTTGGTTTTCAAAAGAAGCACAGTATTAGATTGTTCCAAAATAATACTCATAATACAGACAACGGACAAACAGTTAAAAATGAAACAAAACAAAACAAAAGATCCTATTTAAATATTACTAATACATAATTTTTCCCTAGTGGGAATTGAATGCTATAGTTAGCTCTTATTTTCATGTCCATCTTCTGAAGAATGCACTGAAATAATACAGTTTTGCGTAGCTGAAAGATATTTTATTTCTTTCTTTTACTCTTTTACAGACAAAAACAATGCCACGTGTCACCGCCAACTCTTCATGAGCCTGAAGGAAGACAGCTCTGAATTTGACAGCACGTCGTTTTTTGGCGTATGGCATCCGAACATAATGTTATGAAATGAATAATGAAGCATTGCTGCTTTATACTGTATGTGCAAGCTCCTGTTAGAAATGTCTTTATATAAATAATAGAAATGCGCATATAGCTCTCTCGTTTCACTCATGTAGCGTTAAGTGTTACGCTGTTTAGCATTCTTTTCATTGTCAGTTTTCCTTTTGCACGGCACTCCTCACTCGTTTATAAAGCACAACCGTCACTCCTCCACTCAAGGGAAGAAAGAAAAAAAAAGGCAGAATAAAAGTTTGTAGTCTTAAAAAATAATCTGTGTAAAATTCAAATTGTAACAGACTTCCTCCTTGCAATGTCTTTAAATTCCAAATGCTCAAAGTATTTCCAAATCAACGCGTAAAATTTGTACAGTATTCTACTTCAGTCAGATTCAGGTTCTGTTCACCTGTCAGTTAGCAAATTCATCGCAGCGAAGGGGGCAATCCATCGATTCACCTATCCCCCCCACGTCACGTCTATGTATGTGAATAAGTTCTCCGTCTTGCCTTTAATCCGTTTAGCACAAAAACTATGCCCTCATTGACTTCAGTAACGAAGTGCTGATTAGTTTACTTGCCAAAGGCTACCTGCTGAAAGGTGGCTCTATTGCCTGGTCATGTATCACAATCGTCTTTAGAAACGCCTGAAGAAAAACAATAAGAGAGGACTAGTGGGGGGGGCATGTGAAAACAAATCCAGGTTCCTTTGTTCCACGAGAGCCTCTGCTGCATCCTTAGGGCTTGTCTTTTGTCTCTCACTGGCCCCCCCTCTCGAACGCTTTCATTCTGTCAGGCTTTGGCACTGAGGGTCATCAGTTCTAAGAAGGCGTTGAAGAGTGTGTCCAGCCAGCTCTGATTGGCCATGCACTGCTGAACAACCTCCTCTTGCCCAGGATCTTCTGACGCCTGTTCTATAGTGTTGGTCTAAAACAAAGGCAAACAGGGGTCTCACAACATTTCCCATGATTCCGTACTTTTTGATTTTCTTACTACAAACACTCTACCTGAATGAGAAGAGAGATTGTGTAGGTGCTTTTTTTTTTTTACCTCTTTTTTGCAGATTAGGAAGGTGTGGTATTTGTAATGGTGCAAAGAATGGTAAAAGCTGTAGAGTCGACACGTCTCTGTTGACAGCTTGATGTCCTAAAATGAGAAAAGGTTGGGTTAGAGTACATAATCATAAAATCTGATTATTCTGACAAACATCAACTGAAATATATATTTTTTGTACTACTGTTTTTAGCTCCTGTTATAATAGGATTTATATTATATGTAAAATAGGCGGTAAAAAAGCAGGAGTAATCTGTATTTAGAAATTTAAGCTTGATGCATAACTTCCAGAATTTCTGCCCCAATTCCACCTTCCACCTTCCACCAAGCGTGGACTGGCCTATGAGGTGGGATAAGATAAAGCTGTACCAGAGAAAAAGTTATCCTTGTTTTCCTTGTTTTTTGTCGTTTTCAGAGCTCAGAGCAAGTCCAAAACAACCAATCACCAATCTGCATGACGTTACTTTAAGAACATACTGTTGATCAAGTTTTTGAGTGAGGAAGATACCGAATAATACTTTATCTCACTATTCAAAATGACAAATACAATCTCCATAACTTAAACAGGGCTTTGAGAAAGATTTCCATGTTTGTTAAGAGAAATTGACCCAAGCTATGTTCAGACCAACAAATTGTATGACCTATCTGGTTTGAGCAGAAAATAAAAAAACACCAAGACTGTATAGTATGTACAGTAATGTGCAAAAGTCTTAGGCATTTAAAACATTTTAAATACTAATTTTGTCATAGATGTTTATTTTAGGACTTCTGCTTTACTGGGTCAGTAAACAAAAAAAAACATTTTAGATTTACAAACTTTACTTTTTGGAACCAAAATTAAATGTTGCAGAAAAAATAAAAGAAATATAGAAAAATAACATGTTTGTCATGTCACAGCAAACTAGCGACTCCATTTCCCAGAATGCACAGCAAACTACAAACATGGCTGCCGTCGACGACTACAACTCCCAAAGTAACACACAGCCGCTTCACCGTCCCCTGAGGACTAATCAGACACACCTGTTCCCAATCACACCACACTATAAAAGAGACTTCTCACCCCCCAATGTCTTTGTGTAGTAAGGTGCTCAGTCGCCATAGTCTCTGGTGTTTACAAAGCCATGTGATCACGTTGTTATTCTGGTTAGGATTCTGTTTTTGTCCTTGACCTTGATTTCTGCCTTACCTGCTCTAGACTTTTTTGTTTACCTGATCACTTGACAGCTGCCTGTCTTTGTTGTTGTTTTTGCTTTACCTTCTGGATTATATGCTCTCCAATAAAGCTCTTAACTGCGACTGCATCCGTCCAAATTCTCATTACATGACAATGTTACATAATAGACCACTTTTCAGATAAAAAAAAAAACAAAAATTAATGCTGGCTGTCAGGTTTTACAGGCAGAAAGTGTGACAGGTTCTTGTTTAGAAAAATTTACCAGCCAATATTGTCATAAGACTGCACAAAACTGACCTGAGACTACTGATGCGTTTTTAAAGACAAGGGATTCCGCCAAATATAGACTTTGTTTAGTTTGATCATTTTTACTGTTCTTTATGGTAGATTATTTAATTTTTGTTATGTAGAAAACATTTAATTGAAGTATGTTTGAAGGCATCTTTGCTTTACAGCATTTTGTTACATGTGCCTAAGCATGTCATGATAATGACCTTATCGACGTATCGTACGATATACGGACATGACCTTGATCATTTCTGCAGAGCTCGTTGCCCGGTATGTTTACGTGCATGTTCGTTTACATAAGAATGAATTTCAGCAACATCTTAGCCATTTGAGATGCTTCGGTCCTCTCGTCTGCTCTAGGGCTGTCGAATTAAAATTAGAACTTCAAACATTCGTCAAATTTAAGACTCAAACGCACATTCGAAGGCAAAAATTTGAATTTAAGATGTATAGCAAGCACTAGCACAGGTTTGAATTCAAACATACTGTTGAAAAAAAGGGCACGCAAGACATTAACACGGCACTGACAATGTTTTTCGAAGAAGAAAATTCTAGAACGAGTAGTTAGTTCTTCGATAATGTCGGGGTTTGAGCCGCTTAAGCTGCGTGAGCTGAAGCTGACCAGTGAATGAAACTGAAGCGATTTACTAGCGGGTTAATTAACTCACCCAAACGCATCCTATACACGAGATTAATCAGACTTTTACACAACATAAACTTAATATTACAACCTGCTTCTGCACAAAATGACGTGAATTTCCTACAATTGACGTTTTGTTTATTTTTTCGGTTATGTGGTTTTATTTTATTTATGTTTAATTTATTTAGGATATTTACATTCTAATTCCAATGTCTGAATATTCTTAAGAATTAAAAGTACATTGCACTTTGAAAAGGTCTACTTGCATTATTATGCTACTATATTATCATTAAGTCTATGAAGCAAACCGACACCTGCATCAATACTACATTGGCATGTAGTACAATCAACCTGACAAACGATCATATATTAAAAGGGTGATCTTAAACTAATCAGAACACAGGCGTTAACGTGGATATTTAAATGAGATGACTTCAGGTTCACGTTTTGTCCGAAAGCAAATACCTGTGGTTTGGGGATACTCTTCTTGACACGGTTCAGAGTTTTTCGGTTATAACACTCCCCGCCAAGTTTGACCCTCACAGCCCCTGAGTCCAAGGGCTCTGCCGTTATCTGAGGAAAAGTGTTTAGGGCCTCCTTCAGGGGGAGAGAGAGAGAGAGAGAGAGAGAGAGATAGAGAGAGATAGAGAGAGAGAGAGAGAGAGAGAGAGAGAGAGAATGATGCATGAAAAGGACCAAACATCAAGGGTAGATCATTTGAGAAACATAGTAAGGGCAAGGTGATACCTGGTGTTGTGGGTTCATGCTGACTCGCTTCAGAAGCTTCCTCTTCTGCTCGCTAAGAATGCTGTCGATCTTCCGCATTGGAGGCAGGTACAATTCATCTGAAGATGGACAAAAAACAAGGAATAATATTAAAAGAGTTCAGACTCATTTTTGACACAGAAAGCAATCGGTCATCTTATAACGCTTGCATACCCTCTGTGTCCTCCAGTGCCTGTATCATGTCAGGGTCCAGAGCTGTACTGACCAGCATCTCCACATAGCTTCGGTACATCTCTCGCATAGCTCGAGTATTCAGGCCTGCTCTCACAGAAACTACAAGAAACAAACCTGGTTACACATACACACTCCCACGCACATAAAGATAACGCGTACTAAAGATAAAGTGCTCACTCTCATCATCGCTGGCAGAAGAATCAGACTCGGATGATGAGGGCACTTCTTTCAGCCACTTCCTTCTCTTCTTAGGTGGAGGCTCTGCCTTTACTTTTACTGACTGCTGTTTTGAGGGCCGTTCCATCTTCCTCTCCACTCCTGCTGCCCTTTTCTCTTCCTTCTTCCCGTGTTCTGTAACAGCTGCTCGTTTCTCTGCCTTCTGGGGTGCAGGAGGTGGTGGCATTTTCTTTTCTTTGTCTTTCTTTTCTTCCCGCTCCTTAATTTTCGTCACCCGTTCCTTCACCTGCTGCTCTTTCACCTTGACGTTGTTCTTCTCTCTGGTGTCACGCTGCTCCTTCTCTTTCACCTTCTCTTGGTCTTTGTCCTTCTCATCTCTCAAAACGCGAGGCAATGTTTGATTGTTAGGAGGTGGGGTCATCTTTGGGACTGGGTGAGACTGTGACTGCCGTCTGCATGGTTACAGGAGATGAGTCATTTAGGTGTCATACTAAACGTTATTGAAAAATATATATTAACTTTGAGCATGCTTATAGGCAACAAAATCACTGATACAACACTTGTATATAAAAAAAAAAAAAGAAAAAAAAAAAGAAAAAAAGAAAAAAAAAAGAAAAAGAAAAAAAGAAGAGGATGTGTTCTTTTTTATATTTAACTTGCTGTAATGCAAGGACGTTTACGTACCTGAGTGTCACAGACGGCCTGTGCCAGGGCTTACGACTGCAAACTCTTACGTAGTCTTTCTTATTCACATTCTCCAGGAATTTCACATAAAGCCGCTGGTACCGTTTTTTAGCATCGCCAAAGTAACCAAGATACTGAGGGAGGGAAGATAACCGAAGAAAAAAAAGAAAAAACTAATTACATGATCATCAAACAGCGCAAGTGAGATCGGGTATCATAAAGACAAAAAATGTAAGTAAAATAGTTAACTGAATAAAATGAGAATGGCTAAAATGGTACATCGGATCCCACGTTTTTCTGATCAGCAGATTATTACACTATTAACAGCTTATGTTTCTGATATTAAACACATGTTTGGAATTGACGTACATTGCTAGTGGCACAGAACTGTCTCTGTCCATCTTTAATCTCTGGTGCAAACTTCTGAAGAAGAGCTTTCTGTACACGCCAGATGGGCGGAGGCTCCCGACCTGTCTGCAGGGCCAGCTGGAAACAAGGAAGAGAATTGAAAAATAGAATAATAATCTTCAGACAAGAATAGTATTTATTAACAAACATGTTAATACATGCATACCCAACTGTGATAGGTGGAACAGCAAGATATTTGCAGTCACAAAAACAAAATACATTCAATATGTTGACTATTCTACTAAAGCAGTTAAATATAACAGTTGCAGTCAATTGCAGTATGTATGGTTTTGACATACCATGGCAAGTAATACATTGACTGAGGGGCATATTTCAGAATAATGAAAGAGGTAATTACATTTTTGTGCTTTTGCGGACTACTGAAGACAGCATAGATTAACACGAACCAGATTAAATTAAATTAAATAAATGAAATAAAATATGTATTTAAGCCAGGGCCTTTGAACATGCCAGCTTGAAAGTGGAATACACAGAATAGTGCTGTGCACTGAAATATAACCACTAATACTGTATGCATTAGGTGTTTTGCACATAAGTTTTTACTTCTTTAACGTATGCATGCCAGGGGATTCAATTCTGTCGTTATATTATAAGAACATGTTTAAAAATAAGCAGAACCATCAGCTTCACCCAAAAGACAATGGAAAAATATTGGCCGAAGTATGTACCTTAAGAGTTTTGATGTCTTCTATCCGTACCACAAATTCATCCCTTTCCCTAAAGATACCCTCTCCTCCACTTTCACTCTCATCCTCGTCAGTGTCTCCTGTAATTGCAGCACCGCTCTGTTTCTGAGCCAGGTGTAATGGCAGGATTTGTGGTGCTGGGGGTTCTTCTGGGGATGGAGGAGCTGGAGCAGGCTGCTGAGGTCGAGGGGGGCTTGGGGGTGTGGGTGTCTCAGAGGGTGGAGGAGAGGCTACAGGCAAAGGATGAGGAGGAGAGAGAACCGGTAAGGAGGGGGCAAGAGGGCTGGCTGGAGGTGAAGACTGCTGAACTGGAGGTTTCTGTGGTGGAGATGGGTTGTCTTCCAGCTCAGGAAGGGGTGAGGGGAGAGAGAGTGGAGGAAGAGGTGGTGGAGAGGGTGAAGATGAAGATGCAGGGGATGATGGAAAGAGAGGTGGAAGCGAATGGGGAGCTGCTGTTGGAGAAACTTCTTTAGGTGAGTCTGTAAAGGAAAAGGATTATTAACAAGTTTATAACCACACCACAACCTATGAACAATAACACAGATGACTACTGGCCTAATGTAGTTACACTCATTAAAGAGGAAATTTTATAGAGTTGCTAGCTGTCAACCTATCTGAACTGAATTTGCTTGTGTCCTCTTTTCATACCTCCTACTTTTGGAACACTCAGCAACTCCATTTCTGAGACCTTCTCTTCTACTCTTTTGTCTTGCTCCTCTTCTTCGTCTTCATCTTTCATTTTTTCCTCTTCAATCTCGTCACCCTGCTCATCTCTAGATAATATGGCAGATTCACTAGACTCTGCATGTGTATGTGAAGAAGACTGCATGTGCATATGTGTTGGGGTTTGTGGGCTAAGGGAAGGTGGTTGTTGTGTTGGTGTCAGTGGTCCAGGAGGAATTGGAGGAGGAGGTGGAGGGAGAGAGGGAGGCTGCATTGAAGGGGTGCTTAGCTGTGGAGTGTCATATAGAGCAGAGATGGCTGAGGAGATACTCTTTTGGAGGTCTTGGTTTTTCCCCACAGAGTCTTCTTCATCTGAGGAAAAGGATGGAAGTGTTTCCAGATTCCTCTTCAGTTCTTCATCCAAGCGCTTGCAAGGACTTGGGCATCCACCCAAAGACAGCCCCCCATCGCCTTCACTATCCCCATAACCAGATGATGCTGTAGGTGCTGGTGGAGGTGGTGGTTGAGGAGATATAGGATGGATACCCCCACTTTTTCCTGGAGATGAATCGCCATTCCCAGAGCTGCTCCCCGGCCTTTTCCCACATTTTAGAAAATCCAAAAAAGAAGCCACAAAGCCAGTCTTCTCAGAATCCTTCTCTTCCTGAAAAAGGGCAAAATACATGAATTAAACACAGGACGAGCATGGGCAAATGAAATACAGCACACAGGTATTAAGGCTCACATGTAAGGTAGTAAATACATTTGAGGGAAAAGCATGCTTATTTTTTCCTCACATCTTGAGTTTTGGCCTTGTTCTTGTCTATAGGTCTGTTCATATCAGGCACTCCTGGTGTCCCTGGACTCAGACCCAAAGAAGGGGCAGAGCCAACAGAACCATCTGAGAGGGCTGGATCAGTACCAGACAAAGAATCTGTCCGCAAGAGGGCATCTGAAGATGACATGGTACCAATAGGAAGCTTGATCTACAAAAAAACAATAAAATTAGACATTTACCAGACAAATGCACTTGGACCTTAATATACCTTGTCATCAAGTAAGATCATAAAATATTAAAGGAAAATAGGGTAAATCCTCCTTCTAAACTTGCCTTGATAGGTTTGATTGGCTCTTGGTGCTGTTGTGGCTGGTGATGCATTTGCTGTTGCTGCATGTGTTGTTGATACAGCTGACTCTGATCTTTGTTGTCCATCATAGATTCATCTCGCCTGCCTCTGCCTCTGCCTCTACCTCTACCCCTGCCTCTCTCAGGAATATATCCTGTTCCACATTCTCCCATCATGGCCCTGGAGTGGTGGGGCTCAGGCAAAGGGCGTATGCGTGGGCGGCCACGAGGCCTTGGGGGACCTTCCCGTTTGGGTTTGGTGGGCTTTCTGCCTCTCTTTTTCGGTCCATCGTGGGGAAGTAATTGTGGAGGTGGACCAAGAGAGGGATATCCAAAATCCAAGTCACCCATTAGGGGACTCATAGTTCCACTACCAGATTTCCGACAGCTGGATACAAGGTCAGGAATCAGGTCAGGAAGTCTTCGGCTATTTAGTCGAATGTCAGCAGGAACATCAGCCTTATCTTCATCATCCTCAAATTCATACTCCTGTGCATAGCTCTTTTTGGGAAGAGAATTAGGATCAGGTCTCTCCTTCAGCAAGTGGAAAGAACTGGACTTCAGGAGTTTTTTGGGTCGGGATGAGCAGAAGATTGGAGAAGTGAGTCCTCCTGATCCAGAACCAGATCCTCCAGAACTTACCAGCTTAGCACCAGATCCTTCCCCAACATTTGCACCACTTCCCATTCCAAGGCTAGTTGGCTGAGACTGGATCAGTCCAAGTTGCTCTGTATTGACTGTTGATGGGAGCTCATGGGTCTTCAAGGAGTCAAGGTCAAGGTGCATGGTTCCATTGTCAGCCTCTGTAAGATCGTGGCAATACTGCCCATAATCTTGATCGCCAGGGTGTCCAAGCATGTCATAGCTTGCACCTGTATCATCCCCTCCACCTTCTGCAGTTGATTTTATGCCCTCCATACCTTCTTGTCCTGCTTGGGCTTGAGAAACTCCATCTTGACCCTGCCCTGTTCCCCCAGAGCAACTTGACTTGTACTCTTCTGGGCAGAACATGTCCTCCATACCAGGAAAGAAAGAACGCTCTTCATCTGGAAGGAGAGAGTCTGGGAAACAAATGGATGTTAATGGAACAAACCTCTGGTTCTGATGCGACTGATTTTGATTTGTATTTGACTTCACTGCTGAGCCCCTAGAGTCAAAGTGATGGTCACCTTGATGCTGCTGGTCAAGCTGAGCTTGAGGAAGCTGAGAGGAATGGGAGGAGTGAGACTGCTCTTGTTGCTGTGTAGTTGCAGAGGTTGACTGAGAAGAAAGGTGGTGATGGCTCTGTTGAGTTTGATGCTGAGGGTGAGCATGGTGGTGGGAGTTAGGGTGTTGAGCTTGAGAGGGTTGCTGTGATTGGTGGTGGTGATGTGAAAGGTGATGTCCATGGGAGGGGGTAGATAAGCCCAAGTCAGGATCAGAAAGATACGAATGTAACTCAGAGGGATGGTGTTGTGAAGGATGATGAGATGAAAGTCTCTGTTGATCCTGTGATCTGTGTCTCTCAACACTTCCTCCAGTTCCAGCTCCAGAATTGCCTCTGCCTCCCTCATTTCCTCCTCTATCGTCCACCATTCCTCCTTCCTGACTTGAAGTTCGAGAAAGGGAGCGCTCCAGCATGTCCAGAGAAGACACTGTGTTGGATTTTGGATGGTTCTGGTCCTGCTGTTGAGAACCATGGCTATAGTGACTAGCAGCTTCCAAAGCTTGGGTCTGGAGTTGAAGCTGTAGTTGAGATGCCTGAGGCTGGGAATGGGTTTCTGCTGCTGTAACTCCACCTGCTGCTTCCAATAAAGCCTGCTGGCTGCCAGGGTGTTGCTGTTGCTGAGTGTCTATTTTGCTGCGGGTTGTGTGTGAGAGCACTGACTGTAACAAATGAGGAGGCTGACGGGACTGGTCTGTTGGAGACTCCATTAATGTTTGAGATTGAGATTGATGCTGTTGTTGCTGCTGCTGTTGATGTTGTTGCTGATGAGACTGATGATGTCCTGATTGCTGTTGGTGGTGGTGCTGCTGCAGATCAGGTGTCTTGCGAATGTAAGCCATATCTGCCGACTCTTGGGACTTCTTCTGAAGATCCATATGGGGATGAGAGTGCAAGTGCGAATGTGTAGGTGTGTGTGGAGCGTGTTGATGGTGAGAAGATGGATGTTGCGAAATAGAATGCTGGGAATAAGGATCACCCCGACCATAGTGGACCACTGAGCCCATTGAGTCATGGTGATGATGTGAATGGGAATGAGCTTGATCTGGGTTCCCTCGTCCTCCTCCATCTGTGACAGATCTGCTGCTCTTCTGCTGCTGTTGTTGATGTTTGTGTTGTTGTTGCTGCTGTTGATGCTGTGTTTGGTGTTGTTGCTGATGCTGCTGCTTTTTTAAAGACATTTCCAACTGACTGTCCAGGCCTGCTCCATTCCCTGTTCCAGACACTGGAGCATTTGATGTGGCACTATGAGTTCGAATAACACTTTGAAGATGATATCTTTCCTCTGAGCTCTTTCCCATCTCATAGGATAAACCCTTGCTTCCATCTTGGGTTGGAAGTACCGGTGGTTGTTGTGTAGACTGTGAGGAATGATGGCTTTGAGGGGGATGATGATGGGACGCTTGAGGAGTAGGACTTTGAGCCTGTAGTAGATGCTGGATGAGGAAATCATCATCATCATCATCCTGTTGTGGTCGAGACTCAGTCACACCAAGCAGGCTTGTATCAGACTTGGTTTTGGGAGGTGCAGAGGGATGGTACGATTGTGATCGAGGTCCTCGGGTGTCTGGGTAGCCTTGTGGGGAGGGTAAGAAGGAAGGTGAGAGAACAGATGATAGGTATTTGTTGGAACCTGTTCCAACAGGTGACTGAGCAGGTCGTGAAGGAGCAGGAGAATGCAGACCTGGGCGAATGATTCCAGAGTTACCAGATGGAGATGGGCTGGAATCAGGGATGTGGTAAGACCCTCCTCCTCCAGCCACATTATTTCCACCTCCTGTACTGGTACTTCCTCCATTGCTGCTTCCACCGGCTGTTCCCCCACTTGCCCCTGAACGTAAAAGTGCAGGAGAGTGTCCTGAGGCAGCATAGCCCATGGAGGGGCTTCCAGCTCCCCCTAGTGATGGAGGCAGTGAGCCATAACCTGAATCTGTCCCATAAACTGATTCTGCTGAAAATGACTGGCTTCCCAGATTCCCATATCCTTTCGCTACTCCAGATGTCCTGGCTGAAGGGAGATCATGTGTTTGTGGGGAACTGAACCCCGCATATGACTGAGATAAGTGTGAGGGGGGCTGGCTGGGAGAGAAAGATTGAGGCTGCTGTTGGGGTGGGGTCTGGCCTGTCAGACTATTAGATGACTTAACTGGAGCCACTGGAGAGCCATAGCCTGAAAGACATCCTTTGGGAAGGGTCTGTTGAGAGGAGTTGGAGCTGGGAGCAGGCTGGGAATGTGTTTGTGGAGGAGGCACGGACTGGGTTGGTGGCTGCTGCCGAGAGGATGCGGAGGCAGAAGTAGAGCTTGGAATGGAGTTAGACTGGCGTGCACCGGCAGATGCTGAAGAGGAAGAAGATGAGGAGGAGGATGATGAAGCAGAGGATGCAGAAGGTGGTGTATGGGGAGTTCTGGAGGACGACCCAGAGCCAGAGGAAGAGTACCCACTACTAGAACTGCTTTTTGCTGCTTTCCCAGGCCCACCAGAGGATGATGAAGAGGAGGACCCATAAGAAGGTTGGATAATGGGTCGGTACTGCTCTGTCCTGGGGGAAGGCTTATGGTCAGACGATGGGCTGTGCTCTCCCAATGGACTGCAGGAGAGACCAGCATGACGGGGATGAGGGGCCTGCTGATACCCAGACACGCCACAACTGAGGTAATGTTGGAGGGGATGAGGTGTGGAGGAGGAAGCTTGTGCTGGCGAGGGACGCTGGTAGTGCTTAATGACACTGTCTTGTCGTGGTACAGTTCGCTCTTGGGAGGATGGCTGAGGTGGAGCTGGAGCAGATGAAAACACTGATGCACTATATAACTGTGAGGACTGGTCTTGAAGCTGTGAAGACAGCAGGTTAAACTGGTGAGACTGCAGATGGCGTGCAGAAGCTGAAGCTGCTGAGGATGCCTGAGCAGAAGTAACACCACTACCTCCACTAGGATCATGGCTCCCACGGTAGGCTGCAGCAGCACCCTGAGATGACAACAAACGATCAAAGCCCAGACTTGACTGAGAGGGCGTCTTAATGTGCAGCAAAGGATCATGGGGAGACAAGAGGCCGTTTGACGTGGGGCTGAATGTAGGAGTGTCCTGTAAAGAGAGTGATGGGGTCACGCCAGGAAAAGAGCGTCCAGAAAACGAAGCTGGGTGCTGGTAGGCTGATAAGGCAGAGGATGATGGGAATGACCCAGAACCAGGAAGGGCCCCAGAGATGAAAAGCTCCGCAGGGGCAGGTGTGTGCATTGCTAAAGAAAGGTGAAAAAGGACAAAATACAGAGATACACGGAAGAAATGAGTATTCAATAAACATAAACAAAACAAATAACAAAGAAATTCCAATCCTTGTGGGCTCTGAATAATCTATAAACAGAATTCACAAAATAACCAGAAGAACCACAGTATAATCAGAAGGCCTATTATCATTTTCAAATATATGGCTTATATGTTTTTGCTATGGTAACAGTGTGCTAGCTAACTGCTCTAAATGTTTAGTGATGTGCCCATTATTTCTATCTATCAATTTGAATTTACCACTCTTCTATCACATTAGATCTTACCAGTCTGCCAAGATGGAGTGCGGAACTGGGAGAGAAGAGAAGAAGCAGAAGGTGGTGGCTGTGGTCCTCTGGACTCCAGAGCTGAGATCAAGTTCATAACAGAGGGATCTGGGCCTGAGGGACTTGCATGGTGAAGCCCAGCATCAAAAAGCCCAGATAAGCCTATGAAACAGAACACAAATTTCAATCAAAGTTAAATCAACAAATCAGAGCATGCACAAGTGGTGTTCACAGTAGAGGTCGACTGATTGATCGGTTTGGCTGATTAATCAGCACTGATAACCGATTGATGGAACTATCAGTTATCTGCAAAAATCCACACCGATAGTTTTCCCTGGTTGCGTCCGTTGCAGGAGCGGCTGAGAAGGGACAGCTGTCATTATACCGTGCCTCTACAGGTGAAATAAAACTATCATTGATGTATTTTTTTATTTTTAGTTTGGATGCCTATGTCTAATTATTTGTTATTTGGAGTGTTACTTTTTGGTTCAGTTTGGAGGTATATCTTTTATTGGCTTGAATATTTATTAGTAGTTAACATATATTATTAGTATTTATACATGTATTTAATAAAAAAAAAATGTACAGTGCATTTTCGTGGTACAATCAGTACTGTTTATTTTTGTAATAAAGTTCAGCAGTAATTTACTTTGAATTCAGGCTGCTCGATTATGGCAATAAATCATAATCACGATTATTGTGGTCAATATTAAGATCACAAATATTAAACATGATTACCCTTTAAACTTGGAAGCATCATGCATTTATTGAACTTATAAAAAAAACTTTGGATTGTTTTTTTAACAATATTATATATATATATATATATATATATATATATATATATATATATATATATATATACATACATATACACACACACACACACACACGTAAATAATGTAAAAAATAAATTAGATCACTATGCCTCGATGCACTAACGCTTGTTTTCTTTTTCTCGCAAACAGTCTCTTGTTTCTTTTCATGTACTTTTCCGCATCTCTTTTTACTGTATTGATGACTCTCTTGTAAGCTAGAGGAGCAAGTCACGTGACGCATTTCGGCGAATTTAACTTTAAACTTCCTTAGCCAATGAAATTCTGTCTCCTGTAGTTTCTCACTATTAGTGAACTCTAGAAAGGAATTGACTGCCTTTAGACCAGCTGTCATGATGCTAGAAGAAATGAGCCCAAAGATACCAAACGTTATTTCTTTTTGTTCCACGTCAGACTCCTTGAAACCAAATGGTTTCCAAACGGCTGAAATGGTTTTATCTTTCTTGTTGACCAAAGGCCTCTCTTTCTGTCATCTTGGCTCGAGCTGAACTAAAAGTGCCACAGCCTGGCAGGGAGTGAGTTTGGCCTTTAAGGGAGGGGCGAAAGCACACCGCTGTAAAGAAAAACGACGTGCGGTTTTTAAAAAGACAAAACAAGAACACTGCGGAACGGAATGCAGCACAATAATCATTTTATCTCGATTATTTTGTTTTTATAATAGTCAAGAGGCCATAATCGAAATTGAAATCGAAAATTCGATTAATCGCACTGCCCTACTTTCAGTGTTGTGTTTTCATTCAGTATCGATTTTAAAAAAAACTATCGGTTGATGAATCGATTATCGGCAGGTTCACCTCTAGTTCACAGCCAATACAACCACCTTGCTTTTGTCTGTAATACATATTCCTGAAAATTTACAACTAGCATAAACGGTTATAAACTTCAGTAAGGGGTGAGTCATATGACTACATACAATTGCTACTGTAAGAAATATATCATATCATGTTACGTTTTCTGAGAACATCACGGGTGTTGTCAGTACTTATCTGACACTGATCAATTACATGTTTCATAACATAAAGAAGAGACTGATGATAGAAACGCCTGTAACAACTAATGGGGCTCGCACATGGAATTGTAGAGCTTCTCCACCGAACAGCATAGTTTCACAATAAAACCGAACCCAGGACTATTGGCGTTCCTGCCTGGTGTGTCTGTTACAGAACCCAACCCATAAAACTACGAGGAGTTTCTCTAGTTATCGTGCCCTTGAAGGCTATCGTGTGATGACTATATAGGTAAGTAGTACTCATTGCACACCATTTCAGCACTACAAATAGCGCATGGCAGGGTATTCCACTCCCGCCTCTTCCGCTGTTACTGCCTTCCCTATTTATCATGTTTATCATATCCTTTTTATTATGTTCCTTTATTTTATTACATTCATATTGCATTTCTTCTATTTTTACTTTGTTTATTATCTTTTTTTTTTTTTTTGTACTACATCTATATATATATTTTTACTCTCCTCTACTCTTGCTTACTTGCACAGTCCCGGTGTCAACCACTCAGCATTTCACTGTGCGCTGTACCCTGTATCACTGTGTATGTGACTAATACAATCAAACCAGGCATCTCTCATTTGAAGTTCACAGTCATTGAAAAGAACTAGCAAGCATGAGGTACAACATGTTTGTTTTAAAGGAAGCACACATGCACACATGCACACCCAAAGGCGAGTGTGATACTTTCATTTTTAGTAAGCAGATGAGCAAATGTTCATTTAATGGCTGCCCACCGACCAAAGCGTCACAATTCTTAAATCTATCGTGGAAATATATGGTGCGCTCTGCTAATATTGGCACCCTTGGTAAATATGAGCAAAGAAGGCTGTGAAAATTTTTTTAGCCTTTTGATATTTTGTTTAAATTTTTTTTTTTTTTTTTTTTTTACAAAAATACTATCAAACAATTGCAAACACAACACAGGCTTATCAATATGTATATTTATTAAATATAGGTGTGCAACAATTAATTAAACAATTAAGTGGCACCCCTATAAATTCATATGAGAAAAATATATTTGAAGTATACTCCCATTGATATTTTAGGTTTCTTTAGTGCACCCGGGTGACTAGGAACAGGAAATTGTTCAACCATGACTTCCTGTTAGGCCAACTTCCCTTAGTCATTCATAACAATGGGTAAGACAAAGGACTGTAGCTGTGATGTGCGGCAAAAGGTTGTTGAGCTTCACACAATGGGAAGTGTCTATAAGAAAATAGCACAAGCGTTGAAAACGCCCATTTCCACCATCAGGGCAATAATTAAGACGTTCCAGTCAACTGGAAATGTTCTGAATCAACCTAGAATTGGACGGGTGTCTATATCGTCTCAACGCACTGTGAAGAGGATGGTTTGAGTGGCTCTTTAATTTTCTGCCACAGGACCTGGACATTTTGTTAGGAGACATGGCATCATGGACTCATCAAAATGAACACAAAAATGGTTTACTGACCACAAAATCAAGGTCCTGCCATGACCATCCCAGTCCCCTGACTTGAAACCCCATAGAAAACCTGTGGGGTGAACTGAAGAGGAGAGTCCACCAGCGTGAACCTCGAAAGTGTGAAATATCTGGAGAGATTCTGTATGGAGGAACGGTCTCAGATCCCTCACCACGTATTCTCCAACCTCATCAGGCATTATAGGAGAAGTCTCAAAGCTGTTATCTTGGCAAAGGGAGGTAGCACAAAGTATTGACTAAAAGGATGCCAATAATTGTTGCACACCTATATTTAACGAAGATATTTTTTTTATATATAAACCTGTGTTTTGTTTGAAATTGTTTCATATCCACGAGAGCAGAGTACTTTTCTGAATTGTCTGAACAAATGATCAAAAGGTTAAACAATAAAGACAATTTTTCACAGACTTCTTTGCTCATATTTACTAAGGGTGCCAATATTAGTTTAGGGCACTGTATATTCATTTGAGTGCATTAGCAGATGACGCAAAAACAAAAACAAAACAACAACACACAAACACGAGCCATACACCTGTAGCTGCAACTCAAATGTCTCTCTAGCATTCAGCTCCTTTACGTTACCCTGTGTACGAGGCAAACAAACTGAATAGAAGGTCATTGTCAGTGAAGTCAGTGTTTTTACTCATCACAAGGAGGAAATGGAAAATCAAGCTAAACAGAGATAGAAATCATTACACAAAGTAAATAAGGACACTCGTATCACAGACATTAAATTGCACTTTTAAAAAATGATGGTGCTCTTAAACCTGGCAAAAAAAATGGTCTTTTGAAAAGTCTGTCACTACTAGCCTTCTAGTGAGTTATTGTGCTATCTGAGACATGACCTCACCCTGAGACATTAATCGGAACGTGTGATCGACTACGCGCGACCAGTTGATGGCCTGAATTATTTTTAGCTCCACCTGTAAGTTCTGCCTCCGCTCACATTATACATGGGTAGGAAGAGTACCGAAATTCAGCAAGGGTACTTAGGTACGGCACAGCTCCTGTGGTAGTGAAAATAGCAGAAACAACGTGGAGGATTATGGGTAATTGGCTCATCTTAACCGTTCTGCAACCCTCGATGGAAAAGCCAGTTACTAGAATTCCAAAAAGAGCACAACAAGTAGTAATGCAGTGTCACTCACCCAGACTCCTCCCAGCTGCACCCCACGCCCCACCCTGTCCAGAGCTGCCCGGATGGTGATTGGTTGCATAACCTTGTAGGGGATGGGGAGTAGCGTAGGCTTGCCTGTGGAGGAGTTCAGACTCTGGATGGGAAGATCTGGAGCTTCCATACACCAAACTGACAAAAAAAAAAAGTATGTAAGCATGACAATTTTGATATTATAATTACAGAAGTTTTAATTGACAACGAGGTTAAATCTCATGCAAACGACTGAGATTATGTCACTACTGTATGTTCAGTTCACTTCGATATCACTCTTATTATATAGGAATAACAGTAGCGTGGTAATGCACATACACAGACCTTTATCAACATTGAGCAGAATTAACTGTTTAAAAATAGCTGTTATTAAATTAAATAACACAATTCTGTACTAATATACCAAGTCTTTGTGTTTTAGCCAGAGTTATTACTGTGTTACACAGAAAAACAGCTAGTAGACCAAAGACTTTGTCCAAGAATAATAATAATTACATCTGATTATATTGTATAACTGCTTAAAAAATTAACTTTGTATTCATCAACATGTCCTTCCTAACTGACTATCTATGTCCTTACAGTATATACAAATGTGGGCGTATAATCTAATGGTGTTGTGAGGCGATTGTATAATAATTGTGACAGGTGTTATTGCAGGTGTTTATGTAATATCTATATTATTACATATAAACGGTATGCCCAAAAGTTTGTGGACACCTGACCATCACAGCTATATGTGGTTCTTTCCTAAACTGTTGCTACAACACTGGAAGCACAAAATGGTATCGGATGTGTTTGTGTGCTGTAGCATTACAATTTCCCTTCACTGGAACTGCGGGGCCCAAAAACCGTTCCAGCATCACACGGCCGTGGCACACAAATCGAAATCCATGACGACATGGTTTGCTAAGGTTGGAGTTTAAGACCTCGAGTAGCCTGCGCAAAGCCCTGACCTCTGAACACCTCTGGGATGAACTGGAACTCCGACTGCACCCCAGGGATCCTCACCCGGCATCACAGCCTGACCTCCAAAATCTAGTGGAAAGCCTTCCCTGAAGATTGGAGGTTATTATAACAGCAAAGAGGTGACTAAATCTGGAATGACATGTTCAACAAGGACACATTGGTGTGACGGTGAGGTGTCCGCAAACTTTTGGCCGCATACCGCGCATAAATTATTACATTATATCTAGAGGCGACAAAAACAAACAAAACAACAACAACAACAAAAAACGCACCAAAGGGTCTTTGAGATCCAGACGTGCAGTCTCGCTTTCGCGTGTGAAATTCTGCACAAAACTCGACGTGAAAAAGAAATCTAACCGGGCAAAAATTCAAAGCTGAACATTTTCTGAAATGTCAATCTGTCAAATGTCTTTTGACACGACATATGATTATTGTTTTATAACAAGGTAACAAAGCATATGCAAAAGCAAAAAAAAAAAATTCAAAACCCATAACTTGATCAGATTCCTGTCTGAAACCGTGGCAGTATTCATTCACGACCTGAACACAGTGTGTGAGCAAGAACACACACAGCTGCTCCTGAATTCTCACATTAGATTTGCATATTTTTTTTTTAATAGAGCATCCCTGAGAAGGATATCCTGCACATTTGCATTGGACTAGTATCAATCTAATATCCTGAGACTGTTTAGATGTCCTAACACACCTAGGCTAACACACCAAGAGTGCTAAGACTAGAATGGAGGTAGACGGCTAACAGATTAGCAGCATTAGCATCTCCAAGTGGGACGAAAACACTTCCCCGCGATGGCTGGGTCGATTTGGAAAACGAAAAAGATCCCTATTTACACTCTTCCACGCGTTATGTGTTCAGGCTTTGCCCGCAGGAACAAAGGCTTCTGTGCTGTTCCAGTTGCAGGCCTATATGCGACAGCAGCGGCCACCATGATGTTGCTAGCAAGCTAACGTCAGCTGGATGCTACACCACAGCTATGCTAGCTCGGATACATATTCTGCTTCTTCGCTCTGCAAACGTGACAATTATTTGATGTGTTTTGTTTGTTTTTGCATGTTAAATATGCCGGAATGACGCCTGTTGATTGGTTAAACACACACACACACACACACACACACACACACACACACTTCATACTGCGGCTTAATGCTAGCATGCAGGTAAAACTGCAAGTGCAGGACTGTTCATCCTTTGAAACCCGTCGTGCATTTCTCACGCATCATCACTGTATGGTACTGTTAGTGCTTTATTTATTTATTTATTTATTTATTTATTTATTTATTTAGCCCTTCCACCAGAATGAACTGGGCACTAAGTAGGATGCTAAATCAAACGTCTATCAAAGGGACACTTGTAATAAATCCGGGTGTACAAGATTTACCCCGCCCCCCATCTCCATCTCCCCCTCCCCTTCTCTTCTTCTTCTTCTTTACCCCTCTCTCTCTCTCTCTCTCTCCATCTCTCCGTGAGTCTGCTCTTGTGTTACCCGCACATTAGGCTGTCAATCACATTCCTCTCATTTCCACCCTGATTGATCTGGATAACAAAAATAAATAAATAAACAAAACACCCCCCCCCCCCCCCCCCACACACACACACACACATTAAGGACCAGCGTCTTATGACATCCCACGCAAATGCCTCGTCAGACACGGATGCACAGAGCCGAGTTCATTATCAAGACCAATCACCACTATTCTCTCCACACACATACACACACACACAGCGACATGACGCTGTTCTTGCAATGCAAGCGCAGTGCATGTTTTATTATTGCAATATGTATTGTTTTAAAGAAATAAATAAACAAATATGCATATATAAATTTTTATATATATATATATATTTTTACCTTGCTTTAGCCGATCGCTCGTAGCTCCATCCGGCTCCTGCGCCCAAATCCCCGAAACCTGCACCCGGGTAATTCCTGTCCATTTCTGACACGGATGGAGGGATGATCGAACGAAGAAACAACACGATTGAGAGATAAATAAATACGGACAAACCAGATCCCGGGTGTGCAAAGTGTTCGTGCAACGACGCGATCGCTGCTAGTCTGCGATCATATTCTAGCTTGATGAGAAGCGACTATGTGGATAGGAGTGAAGAAAAAATAGCATATTGAGAGAGACAGAGACAGAGAGAGGGAAATGGAGGGGAGGAGAGTGAGAGTGCGTGATACAGGGGGGTGTTCACTAAAAAAAACCACACACACACACACACACACCTCACTTCCTTTTCGGTTTCAAAATCAGCTTAATTAACGCCATACCAGCGATATAAGGATTGAACAATATAACCCGGGTTTGCCGAGTAATGCCTGATGCACGCGTATGACCGTATACGTCCTTTCCCTTGTCTCTCCTCCCCTTTCTTCACTCGGGCTGCTGCTTTATTGGAATTAAAAAAAAATGGAGGAGCAGCAACTACTGCTACGCACACGCTACATTTCGCCCCCCTCCCTTTAAAAAAAAAAACAATAACACCACAAACTTACCACAAACCCTATGAGTAAAACGTGCGCGTGAACAGCTTAGCTCCCAACGCCCAAAACAAGCGTTTAGCCCTGTGCTAACGTTGTAGCAAAAACCGCGAGCTAAGCTAGCTCTGTCGACGCATCAAAATAAGACGGTTTGCCGCTCGGTTTCTCCAAACGGCTCCACCACGGTTCCTCTCCTCCTCCTCCTCCTCCTGCTCCTGCAGCTGATTTTGTACAATTATTTCGTTACAAAAAAAACAAACAAAAAAAAAAACACCGCCACGAATCGAAGAGGACCGGTTTCGGTTAGACGTCAAGAGCGAGGCCTGCTTGCTTTTTTCATAATATTAGTCATTTTCCCCCCTTGAAGACGCCATATTTGAAGGCGGCCGTGCTACTCCTCTCCCTCCTCCTCTCTCTCTCTCTCTCTCTCTCTCTCTCTCTCGCTCTCCGTCCCTCCCGCCCCTCGTGCGCTCGTGCTCCAACTCGCGCGCGCGGTCTGCTGCTTCTCCTCACAATACTCCTCCAGTGAGTATCAGCTATAGGTAGAGAGAGGAAGTGCAAAACCGCATACTACTGAACCGAATAGTAAGCTCCACGCCACCACTTCGACATATATTATCATATGAGTGGCGTGTAGTACTTTGGCACTGTGGCTGGTAGTGTCACCTTCTTGTGCCTCTTGTAAAACGTACAGTAATATACATGTTATTAGCAAACGTGTCAAAGCACCCTGTCCTGTGGTGCTCTTGTGAAGTCTCCCAAATATTGTCCAGTCCTTTTGAGTTGTTTCCAAATCATCTCAAGAAGGTGGATCACACTTGAACCATATCCACGCGCTGCTTGTGCTTTGACAGAATGTCAGACGTTGACTGGAATGGATGTTGGGATGGGAGTTTATAAGTGATATCAGTGTGCCTTTATTCGTTTGTTTTATTTTGTTGCTAAAATCGTTCATGTTTAATGTACGCATGGGTCTCCCAGACGTCTCCAAACATAGGGGGAGTCGACACTTTTTAGGAAAATGTCTTTAAAAAAAAATGCCTTCGACAAAAGAAGAACATGTGGCTGGATGGGGAAGCTGTCGCAAGGTTGCGTTGGACTTTTAACAGGAAACGTGGTGAGCACATCACACACGACACTGTCGCCAAACTTATTAACATATTCAAAAAGACTGGAAGTGTCTGAAAAGTGGATGTCCACGAACATCCACAGACGACGTGGTGCTGGCAAACATAGTCCCCTCTGTTTGGAGACTTTTGGGACACGATAAGTGAAAAGTATGTTGACATCTGAGCATCACACACATATGTGGTTTCGTAAACCCCAAACTGTTGCCACAAAGTTTGAAACACACAGTTGTATAGGTTGTCTTTGTGTGCTGTAGCATGACAAGTTCTTTTAACTGGAACTAAGAGGCCCAAACCTGTTCCAGCATAACAATGTCCAAAGCAAGCTCCATGAAGACATGGTTTGCTAAAGCTGGAGTGGAAGAACTCGAGTGGCCTGCACAGAGCCCTAAGATGAACTGGAGCTCTGAGTGTCGGCTAGGCCTTCTGGTCTGACATCAGTGCCTGATCTCACTAATGCTCTTGGTGTTGAATGGCCACAAAGTCCCATAGCCACACTCCAAAGTCTAGTGGAATGCTTTAGAGGCTGTTAAAGCCACAAAGGGGTGGGGGGGGACGACTCCATATTAATGGCCATGGTTTTAGAATTGGATGTTCTACAAGCACATATAAGTGTGATGGTCAGGTGTCTGCATGCTTTTGGCCATATAGTGTATCTCAGTATTGTTTTTGGTGCTACATAAAGTGGTATATGAATAAAATTTTATTTTTATATTTATAATTATTATGAACAACAATGATGACAACAACATTATTTTATTATTATTATTAGTAGTAGTAGTAGTAGTATGCATGTTACATGCACAAGCTCCTTTACACATCCTTTGGAGTATGCTCTTTTATACATCAGTGCTGCTGTGGATAGAGTCACCAACTTCGAGTTCCTTGGTGTGTACATCACCGACAACCTTACTTGGACTCCATACTCTGACTGGATTGCAAGCTCCGACTGCCAGAGACTTTACTTCCTAAGGCGACTCAAGAAACGTGGAATGCCCCATAACATCCTCACAAACGTCCACCACTGCAATACTGACAGCATCCTGAGTGGCTGCATTACTGTCCGGTTTGGTAGCTGCACTGCCACCAATCACAAGGCCCTGCAGAGTGAGGTAAATTCAGCTGAGCGAATTACAGTCGGCAAACGCAGGAACTTAGAGGACATCAACTAGACACTGCCTGAGGAAGGCTGACAGTATCATGGAGGATTGCACTCATCCAGCTCCGAACAACCTGTTCATCAAGCTTCTGTCTGGTAGGTGCTTCTGAAGCTCACAGTCACGGAAGAACAGGCTGAGGAATTGTTTTTATTTTGCAGCCCACCAGACTACTAAATAACTATGTGTCATGTTTAGCATGTTAAATGTCACCTTAAGCACATTAAGGTTTGTTTTGTTTTGTTTTTTTGTCTGTACATTCTCAGTATTAATCTCTGCTGCTCTTTAATTAAATGTTGCACTTAACCACATTCTAATATTGTATTCCGTTTGTATTTATTGAAATTATTGTCTAGTCACTTTTCTTAAAGAAGGTTTTGTCCGTTCTTTTCTGTTGTACCTGTGCTTTTGTGAGTTTACAGAGCCTCACCACAAGCATTTGAATGTACAACTGTCTCTGGCATACTGTGCATTTGACAAATAAAATGGCTTTGACTTTGCAATACCCCGCCCCAACTTTGTTCGAGCTCACAACCTTCCAATCAGTAACCCAATGTCTTAACCACTGAGCTACCACAAATTCACAAAATCCAATGTAATGAATGAATTAATAATAATTAAACAAATATGAAAACCACCCTTTTAAGAAAGTACAAAATTCAAATGAATCTTATTGATGTGTGTTCGCTTATCCCACAATATACCAAAAGCATGATATTGGGTTGTACAATTATTATACCTTGAATTTGGCATATTATTCTAGTGTAGTGGGGACAATTACCAATGTAGTCTGTTGGTGGAAGGACAATTGCTCTCCTTTTCATAATTATCATAAGTATTAAATTGTACATGAAGATATTTCTGAAAGTTTTTAAATAATTCACCCAACATATTGATGGTTATGCATATTAATTATTAATCATAATTAGGTAACAGGATGGTAATAGCTTAATGATAGATAAAGTTTTGGGGGTTTTTTCCCCGTGAGTGTTGAGTAGGAATGACAAAACACAGTTGTTTTGATTTACACGGCTACTTTCCTGTTTATTGATGCCTGCCATGTGGATTAATGTGGATCCATTCTGAAGATTCATATCATAACTCTTTTTAACATATGTACACATACCACACTACATTCACTCAAAGGCTTACTTACAAGGCCAGTGTAAACTCACATGTAGCTGACATGCACTTCAGACATACAATACAGCCCCATCATATCCATCTTTTCATGTGTATGATTTGATTTAGCTAATCATGAAGGTAATGTTGACATGTACTTATCCAACAGTGTATTTTCACTGCTGATGAAAGGTTGAACTTTTATAGAAATACATGTAAACCATATAGGTTTTGGCCAATTCAGTGAACAACTTTCAAATAGATAACACCCCAGTGCACACCATTCATGACACAGACATGGTGTACATCTGTATGACAAGAGACGTACATGTATTGTGTTCAGTCATGCTAACACACACACACACACACACACACACACATACACACACTCAATTTTGGGCTCACATAACAAAACTAAATATGGCATGACAGGACAAGTACAAGAGACATTAGGCTGAACATATATATATACATATTTGGATTGTAAACCTATATCAAAAAGAAATATATAACTATATCATCTATATATTACATATGTATTCTATAGGTATAACATCACATTTAAAAATGCCTTTCATGAACATGGTTAGGGCACCTTGGTGAAACCTCATTGTGGAATTGAAAGGAACATTACAAGGATTTGATAAGTAGCACACTCCGGCCATTTCTGTTGGATGTCTGGTGAAAGAAATGGACAGCTCCTACTTGAAACAGGAGAGGAGGGTGCCTCATGTCTATATGATATTGGTCTCATGTTTCAGCAAAAGATCAATCAAGAGATCAAATGTATATATTTGACTTAATAATGAACTTTTTAATAAGTGCCTAAGACTTTTGCACTGTACTGTATACATAATTTTTCATAGTTTAATTTAATTTGGCAAACATTATGTGCATTTCAGTGGAGAATATGTGAGAATGTGTAAGTGGACGTCCTTGGCCTTGATTGACCAGAGTCTTCGCTTTTTTTGTTCTGTTTTTCCAGTGGACATAAAGGTAAAGGTTTTTTTTTTTTCTTTTTTTTTCAAACGCCCAACAGAAGCAGTCCTGGGACTTGAACCTTCCAGTTACTAGCAAAGAACCACACAACTGTCACTGCCCTTATTTATATAGCATAATCCTGTCTTTAAAGGTTTTCAGTCCTTCAAAGCTTTCTCACTTCGAACCCAAGTAGTCTTGTGTTATGATCTATTTAATTATGCTTTGTAGATAAAGATACTTGGATTAGTCGCAAAACATCTTCAAGATTATAACACAAGTTCAGTCATCTCGAATTATTATTGAGACTATATACTACTATCCATGGCCATGAAAGACAAACCTAATTATATGTTATGCATCACACATTTATTGTTATTCCACGATATATGCTGTACATATTTCCTTTTGCTATAGGCCTTGTCATGATGGGCAAACTTTAACATGGATGAACACAGGAAACAAATTTATGGCTCACAGAATACTATTTCAGTGTTTCTGCATTTGCGTTAGATATTCATTTTTTCGATAGACTATCATGAAAGTCAGAATATGGAGAATATGGCCCACCCACACAAATTGACATAGGCAACAAGCAGATGAAGAAAGAAAGAAAGAAACAAACAAACAAACAAAAAAACAAATAAATAACCGGAACACATTCGCTCACTAAACACTGCTGGACAGAAGTAATGGCTCCTGTTTAGTCTGGGGGAGAAAAAAAACCCTACTTGAGGAACACTTGCTGACTACGTCCCTTTGTGGTCCATTCTGGATCAATTGCATAATGCTGCAAGGAAGCCCAATGATAAAGCAGCGCTGTACAAAGAGATCAAGATTGTGTGTGTGTCTATATATATATATATATATATATATATATATATATATATATATATATATATATATATATATATATATATATATATAATTTTTCAGAATGTAATCAGTCAAATGACAAATGTTATGTGCATGTCAGTTAAGAATAAGTGGGAATGTGTACATCAAGGTCCTTGGCCCAGATGGATCAGAGTCTTTGTGTTTTCTTTGTTTTGTTTTGCTTGGACCTGTCCATTTCTCTGACCCAGTGTACCCAGTCTGTGTACTCCATGACTGAAAATATCCAACCTGTTGGGAAATTGTCCTTTTTGCATTATTGTGATATTGTGCATGGCCCCCTCCTATTCAGCCTGGGGTCCTTTAACAACATCCAAGCTATTTGTTCAATAACGACTGCATTTTGTACACTTGGTTCAATTCTTCAAATCAAGAAAAAATTTTCGGACCAAAGAATCATAGCAGAAACAGACATCCATTAAGTTCCGTAGCTTTCCATGAAGACAAATGTATGTGAGACAGATCTCTATTCAGTTTTTCTGGATTTCCAGTGTTTTCCCTCCACTCTGTCTCTCTGCAATATCTCCATTCTCTTCACAATTTTACAAATAAATAAATGAAAAAATATCTTATGACATTCCTGACAACCTGAAGTCTTGCAGCAAGGATACGGAATATCCATTTTGTTTATTCTGGAGAATTTTCAAATCCACTCTTGACAAAGAGAGGACATTTTGAGTGCCAGCGATGTGTTAAGCAGTTTCAGGATTGTTCGGGGGGGGGGGGGGGGGGGGGTGTCAGAATATTGTTTTGTTTTGTTTTCTTTCTAATCAGATGCAGTCTCATGCTTTTAGGTTACCGGTGGGTCATTTGAGGCCAGATTTAGTAAGAATGCATGCAGAAGATGCAATCAAAAGTCGCTATTCTTGTGGAGCATGTGTTTTCAGCGTGCAGAAGCATGTAGTAACTTTTTGATGTATGCAATCTTGTTGGAAATCCAGCTGAGGTGATCCGAGTCCATCGTATGTAATAATGTCAGAAGATGAATAAGCAATGCTGAGAGTAGTTTGTGAAACCACTTTTCGAAGGATGTAGCGAGCATAGCTTATTCAAAGCAATACCTCTATTATCTTATTGTATTTTATTGCATACAAGTCAGCAGACCGGTGGTCTCTGACTCCAGTTTGTTTATTCAGTGTGTTTCTTGTATCCATGTGTAGGTATATTGCATTTGACTACAGATAATTGTATATGTGATGCTAATAACACTGATCCACATAGCAAGATGGAGATGGTGCAACAAAAGCTCCTGTGTCACTTTCATTTAACATTTAATCAAACAAATACAAGATAACCTTTAGGAAGTTAAAGTGCATTTGGAGTCACACTAGAATTGTACGATTTATTAATTTTCATGTTCTTAATTTTTAGAAGAGAATATCTGAGCCAGAGATGGACATTTCAAGGGATTCATGATGAATCAATAAAACAATACATATTTTCTGCAAACTTTTCTCTCAGAATTGTATCCCTCAGATCTAGTCTGTGAAGCATATAGTAGTGATGGGTTTATTTTGAACGACTCATTTAAGTGAATCAACTGAATGTATACACAAACACCAACACACTGAAACAAGCATCGTGATAAGCTATAGGCTATTGTTCAAGCTAAATGTGTGGAAGTTTCTTTTGAAACTTTGGTATATACACGTACAGTGGGGGAAATAAGTATTGGATGTGTCAACATTTTTTTCAGTAAATATATTTCCAATGCGATTATTCACATGAAATTTTCACCAGACATCAGTATTAACTCAGGAAATCCACACATGTAAAGAATTCACAACATTAAAGTCCATAAATAAAGTTATGTGTAATAAAGTGGAATGACACGGGAAAAAAGTATTGAACACGTTAAGAAATATCAGTTCTCCGAGGCAAGGTTAGGCAAGGAGCCAGATGAAATCCATAAGTAATTATACCCCCTATCTGTGCAAATTAATATCAGCTGGGTTAGTAAATTGATGGTCTATAAAAAGACTTTTCGTTACCAAGGTGTCACACAAGAAACATCTCATGATGGGTAAAAGCAAAGAGCTCTCCCAAGACCTTTGGAACACTATTGTGGCAAAACATATTGGTGGAATCGGATACAGACGTATTTCAAAACTTCTGAATCTTCCAGTAAGCACCATTGGGGCCATTATCCACAAGTGGAAGCAACATCACTCCGTCATCATCAACTGGCCACGCACGGGAGTTCCTCGCAAGGTTTCTGACCAGGGAGTCAGAAGAATGGTGAGAAGAGTAGCTCAAGAGCCAAGGAAAAGACCTCCAGAAACACTTGGAGGCAGCAGCTATCATCGCCACAGAGAACACAATAGGCAAAGCACTCCACTGCTCACACTTACCCCACAAGACTACATTATTAAAGAAAATGCATGTCGAAGCTCGTTTAAAGTTTGCTACAACTCATTTGGACAAGCCTATGAAATGCTGGGAGAGTGTAGTCTGGTCAGACGAGAGTTTTGACTGTGATACTACACACCATGTTTGGAGAAGAAATGTCACTGCACATCACCCATAAAACACTACACCAACAGTGAAGTGTGGAGGTGGAAGCATCATGGTGTGGGACTGTTTTTCATCACATGGTACTGGCAGACTTCATATAATTGAAGGAATGATGAATGGAGCCTTTTACAGGGAGATTCTTGAGAAGAATCTGCTGCCATCCACCAGGATGATGAAAATGAGACGTGGGTGGACCTTCCAGCAGGACAACGATCCAAAGCCCAGTCAATCAACTGACCTGAATCCAACTGAACAAGATTTAAAGACAATATGTTTAGAAGAACGGGACAAAATCACACCTGAATACTGCGGCCCATTAATTTCTTCATACAGGAAGTGTCTTGAAGCTGTCATTACAAACAAACGCTTCTCCACTAAGTATTAAATATATTTCAGTTAGTGTGTTCAGTACTTTTTTTCCCGTGTCATTCCACTTTATTACACATAACTCATTTATGGACTTTAATGACGTGAATTCTTTATATTTCCGGATTTCTTGAGTTAATACTGATGTCTGGTGAAATTTTAATGTGAATAACCTCATTGGAAATATATTTACTGAACAAAATGTTGATGCGTCCAATACTTATTTCCCCCACAGTATATGGCCAAAAATTTGTGGACAACTAACCTTTACACCCATACAGTATTCCCCAAACTGTTGCCATAAAGTTGGAAGTAAACAATTGTATAGGATGTCTCTGTATGCTGTAGCATTACAATTTCCCTTCACTAGAACTAAGAGGAACAAACCTGTTCCAGCATGACAATGCCCCTGCGCAAAAAAATGAGGCTTGCCAAGGTTGGAGTGGAAGAACTCGAGTGGCCTGCACAGAGCCCTGACCTCAACCTAACATAAAATAACACACTGAACACATATGGGATGAACTGGAACCTTGGCTGCACCCCAGGCATCCTTGCCTGACATCAGTGCCTAACCTCACTAATGATCCAGTCAATATATATATATATATATATATATATATATATATATATATATATATATATATATATATATATATAGTAAATCTTGACAGTAATTGCCAATAAAGTACTATAAAATGTACAGTAAACATATTTACAGTAAAGTACTCAGAGTGTTATTTATACTATGTAAGATATTACAGTACTTCATTGTAAATATATGTTTTCAGTTGTTTAAAGTAATTTTGGCAGTACTTTATGGGAATTTTTTTTTTGACAGCGCTAATATCTTTATTTATTTAACCGTTAAACATGAATATAGTATACCTTTAAAAATAATTTAAGGTACATAATTGGATCTTATGGTCCACTGATTAACTTAGCTTTTAGAGTATATCTTTAAAGGCATGCACATTCTGAGGTAAATTATACATACTAGACTTTGTCGATACCACCTCAGCAACATGAAAAGGTATAGCATCGTATCATGGTAAAAAACATTTACTGTAATCAAACGGATACACACAGACCAAACGGCTGCTTGCAAAAAAAAAAAAGTCTCATCAGAAAATGCTGCTATTTTTGAATGGTTTTGGTGAGGTAAGGTGGAAACACAGGTCCTATGGTTTACCATTTAAGAGTAAAACACAGAAAACAAATGCTTATATCAAATGACTAGTATATAGCTTATAATTGTACTGTATAAGCTTTGTGGTACTCATTTAATAACATGTGGCAAGCTACTCATTTGATCTATTTCTTTGTCAGTAAAATATTATAACTATAACTACATATACAGCCCATCGCAGTTGAATTCTTGAATCTGATTGAATCTTGATCTGACAAAAAAAACCACTTGTTTAACAAAGAAAAATGTATAATAGTTTATGTGGGGTTTTTTTTTTTTTTTTGTTAGGAGACATTTCAAATTTGATCAAAAGAGTCATGAATGTCAGCGCTTTGTAATAGTCCAGGTGCTTTGCAAAGTTTCCCAGCCACAGGACAGAGGAGTTTATGCTTTCTGGTTTCTCGGTAAAATGGCAAGCTGCGTGTTTTGAGAGAAAGATGATGGTGAGGGAACGACTGATTATCATTGCTATAACAAACAGTACCTTACACTAATATTGGTACCCTTGGTAAATATGAGCAAAGAAGGCTGTGAAAATTTGTCTTTATTGTTTAACCTTTTGATCTTTTGTTTAAAAAATTCACAAAAGTACTCTGCTCTCGTGGATATCAAACAATTGCAAACACAACAAAGGTTTATCAAAAAAAATCTTTGTTAAATATAGGTGTGCAACAATTATTGGCATCCTTTTGGTCAATACTTTGTGCTACCTCCCTTTGCCAAGATAACAGCTCTGAGTCTTCTCCTATAACGCCTGATGAGGTTGGAGAATACACGGCGAGGGATCTGAGACCGTTCCCCCATACAGAATCTCTCCAGATCCTTCACATTTTGAGGTCCACACTGGTGGACTCTCCTCTTCAGTTCACCCCACAGGTTTTCTATGGGGTTCAGGTCAGGGGACTGGGATGGTCATGGCAGGACCTTGATTTTGTGGTCAGTAAACCATTTCTGTGTTGATTTTGATGTATGTTTTGGATCATTGTCCTGCTGGAAGATCCAACCACGGCCCATTTGAAGCTTTCTGGCAGAGGCAGTCAGGTTTTCATTTAATATCTGTTGATATTTGATAGAGTCCATGATGCCATGTATCCTAACAAAACGTCCAGGTCCTCTGGCAGAAAAACAGTCCCAAAACATTAAAGATCCTCCTCCATATTTAACCGTGGGCATGAGGGACCTTTCCATACGGCTACCTCTCTGTGTGCTCCAAAACCACCTCTGGTGTTTATTGCCAAAAAGCTCTATTTTTGTTTCATCTGTCCATAGAACCCGATCCCAAGTGAAGTTCCAGTAGTGTCTGGCGAACTGAAGATGCTCGAGTTTGTTTTTGGATGAGAGTAGAGGCTTTTTTCTTGAAACCCTTCCAAACAACTTGTGGTGATGTCGGTGACTTCGGATTGTAGTTTTGGAGACTTTCTGACCCCAAGACGCAACTAACTTCTGCAGTTCTCCAGCTGTGATCCTTGGAGATTTTTTGTCCACTTGAACCATCCTCTTCACAGTGCGTTGAGATGATATAGACACACGTCCAATTCCAGGTCGATTCATAACATTTCCAGTTGACTGAAACTTCTTAATTATTGCCCTGATGGTGGAAATGGGGATTTTCAATGCTTGTGCTATTTTCTTATAGACACTTCCCATTGTGTGAAGCTCAACAACCTTTTGCTGCACATCACAGCTATATTCCGTGGTCTAATCCAGTGTTATGAATGACTAAGGGAATTTGGCCTATGTGTTACCTCATATTTATACCCTTGTGAAACAGGAAGTCATGGTTGAACAATTTCCTGTTCCTAGTCACTCAGGTGTACAAAAAAAGTCAAATATCAGTGGGAATATACTTCAAATATATTTTTCTCATATGAATTCATTGGGGTGTCAATAATTGTTGCACCTCTATATTTAACAAAGATTTATTTTGATAAACCTGTGTTTTGTTTGCACTTGTTTGATATCCCTGAGAGCAGAGTATTTTTGTGATTTTTTTTTTAACAAAAGATCAAAAGGTTAAACAATAAACATAATTTTCACAGCCCTCTTTGCTCATATTTACCAAGGGTGTCAATATTAGTGGAGGCCACTGTAAGTGATACCAGGAACTATCCTCACCAATAGTCTCATGGATGTTCCACAACATAAAAACTCATTTTAAACTATTAAAATGTGTGACGTCCTTCATTAATACGTCATCTCAGGGAGTTTTTCCTTGGAACATCACGTCTGGCTTGCTAAATAGGGATAAATTTATACAGCGGGGGGAATAAGTATTGAACGAGTCAACATTTTTTTCAGTAAATATATTTCCCATTAAGCTATTCACATGAAATTTTCACCAGACATCAGTATTAACTCAAGAAATCTGGAAATATAAAAAAAATCACAACATTGCAGTCCATAAATAAAGTTATGTGTAATAAAGTGGAATGAAAAAAGTATTGAACACGCTAAGAAAAAGCAGTTCTCCAAGGCAAGGTAAGGCAAGGAACCAGATGAAATCCATAAGTAATTATACCTCCTATCTGTGCAAATTAATATCAGCTGGGTTAGTAAATTGATGGTCTATAAAAAGGCTTTTCGTTAGCAAGGTGTCACACAAGAAACATCTCATGATGGGTAAAAGCAAAGAGCTCTCCCAAGACCTTCACAACCTTGTTGTTGCGAAACAAACTGATGGAATCGGATACAGAAATATTTCAAAACTTCTGAATCTTCCAGTAATCACCATTGGGGTCATTATCTGCAAGTGGAAGCAACATCACTCCGTGATCAACCGGCCACGCACAGGAGCTCCTCACAAGATTTCTGACCAGGGAGTCAGAAGAATAGTCAGAAGAGTAGCCCAAGAGCCAAGGACCACTCAGAAAGCACTCCAGAAACACTTGGAGGCAGCAGGTGACATCGTCACAGAGAAAACAATAGGGAATACACTACACTACTCCATGCTCACCCTGCAAGACTCCATTACTAAAGAAAAGGCATGTTGAAGCTCGTTTAAAGTTTGCTACAACTCATTTGGACAAGCCTATGAAATACTGGGAGAGTGTAGTCTGGTCAGACGAGAGCAAAACTGAACTTTTTTGAACAAGATTTAAAGACAATATGTTTAGAAGAACGGGCCAAAATCACACCTGAATTCTGCAACCCATTAATTTCTTCATACAGGAAGCGTCTTGAAGCGTCATTACAAACAAAGGCTTCTCCACTAAGTATTAAATAAATTTCAGTTAGTGTGTTCAATACTTTTTTCCCCCCGTGTCATTCCTCTTTATTACACATAACTTTATTTACAGAGTTTAATGTTTAGATTTCTTTATATGTGTGGATTTCGTGAGTTAATACCAAAGTCTGGTGAAAATAGCATGTGAATAGCCTCATTGGAAATATATTTACTGAAAAAAATGTTGATGCGTTCGATACTTATTTCCCCCACTGTATATTTCTGTGAAGCTGATTTGTGACAATGTCCATTTTTAAAAGTGCTATACAAATAAAACTGAATGTAATTTAATTGAATACATTAAACATTGTAATTATTGCCGAATGCTATGGTATAAGCAGAAAAACACACTCCAGACTATGCAGTTATACGAAAAATAATCCACTTCATCCAGCCGCTGTGTGTTATTCCTTATATAACTATAACTACTTCACCTAAGCCTTGGTAGTGCTAACAAGATTGCAGATGGTCACTACATAAGCTCTTCTACAAACAAAACATGCCCATTTCCTACACAATGCATTTTAATTTTCACAATTATTTAATTTTTTTCTGATCTTATGTCTGCCGCAAAAGGAACCATTTAAATAATTGAATCTTTTAATAGTTGAATCATTTATCAAACTTCTTCTTAATACCCATCACTGACATAGGCATATGAAACCATGAACATAGGTTACTGTAGTTGTTTACATTGTTACCTGCTTAGTGTTTGAGGAGGATGTTCTATTAAAACAAATTACAGGAATTGAATCACTTAAGTGAGTCGTAATGCCCATCAACAGCACATATAGAACATTATAATATTACTCAGACCCTAGGATTGAAGATGACGCATCCAGTATCGCATTGCACAGTTTTTTTTTTTGTAATCTGGCTCTTTATCTTGTTTAATTTAGGACTGTGCTAGTTATTTCTGATGAAGTGGAACTGTTTGTTTGCTCAGAATTTAGTTTAAGAAGCACCCCTAAAAAATACACAAGACTTTACCATCATGCTGTAGTGTAGCAGGAGAACAAATGAAGGTTTTTTTTATGAGTGTTGTGCCATGGTTAATGATGACTGGTGTACTCTTCTTCTCAAGGCTGTGATTGGGTCCCATTAGATGATAGCAGTCGGGTCCTCTCTTTGGCTGAACCTCTTCTTTGGAGTAAGGCTCCACCCTCGCCTCGCTCAACCCATTCGCAGCGGTCAGCTCCTCCTTCTGAGCGTCGAGAGTTCTGTCTGGTTGGTGTTCCATGAGGACGGCCGTTCTTCTCATCTGTGAGAGCGAAAACGGGTCGTGTTGCTGTGTAATGAAAATACATATGGCTATTCAATACCTATTCAAATTGTTTCTAATGATAATAATTAAGATGAAGATAACATAAACTCGTCAGGCACCTTAAAAGGAATACCTGTACATCTGCATATGCATGCAATTATCCAATCAGCCAATCAGAGAGCAGCAGCACAATGCATAAAGTCATGCAGATGCAGGTCAAGAGCGTCAGTTAATGTTCACATCAAACATCAGAATGAGGGAACAATGTGATTTTAGTGACTTTGACCATGGCATGGTTGTATTTTCAGTATTTCAGAAACTGTTGATCTCCTGGGATTTTCATGCACAATAGTCTCTAGAGTTTATAGAGAATGGTGCAAAAAAAAAAGAACTTCAAAGTGAGCATCAGTTCTGTGGGCAGAAATGCCTTGTCGGTGATAGAGGTCAGAGGAGAACAAATAGACTGGTTTGAGCTAACATGAAGGCTACGGTAACCCAGTCATTCTTTACAATCATGTTAATCAGAAAAGCATCACAAAAATGGACATAAAATGGGTGATAAAAAAAAGTCACCTGGTCTTTTTCCACCTGTGCAGTCTTAGTGTTTGATGTGAATATTAGCTGAAGCTCTAGACCTGCATCTCTATGTTTTTATACATTGCACTGCTGCCACATCATTGGTTTCTAAATATAATTTATAATACTAAAAATAAGCTCAAAATATAGGGGGTGTTTATGCAAGATTCATTTAGCACCTGCTAAATTGGTAATTGTGCGCACAAATGAATACATCCACAGAGCATTTATTAAAGGAAAACTCCATTTTGAATGACTTGCATGTCAATCTTTATAATTAATAGATGATTTTCAGTAGTGTCCAATATCTATTTTTAGTCAACGTCTAAGTTGACTTTTTTCTTTTAAACTTTTTTCATTCGCATGTTGGTCTATTTTCACTTTGTTTAATGGTTTTCTATATGATCGACAATGCCGTTCTGCTGGTGTTAGTGGTGCTAATGGAAATTAGTCATCGCCTCATATCTAAAAATAATGAAATATATATCATATGCAAAAAAAAAAAAAAGCAGCCCTTGCATCTTTCAGTCTGTCTGGTTCTCTCACCTTCTTATATACTCTGCCTCAAACACACATGGTTCCAAAGATTCAACTTTCAACACAGGTCAACTGATTTACAAAACTGGATGATATGACCTTGCGTAGAAACCCCGGTTTCAGCCAGAAGGTTGATAAGGTGCAACCCATTTGTGAAACAGATTCCCCCAGAGGGGAATGCAAGACCTATGTAAAAGGGACTCATCTCATCTACTCACAAGTGTTTTGTCAATTTGTGTCTCATTCTGATTCACCAGAACAGGGGACCTGACCAGGGATGCCAAATCTCTCCTTCCTTTTGTGATAACATCTGCACAGTGAGCAAGCCACTAGGGTGTTCTGAACACTAGCAAAAGCAGCAGTGGAAAACAAGGCCTCGCTGGCCTCTGTGGTCTAGTTGCTGAAATCTTTGCGACGTGTGCTGAAACAATGGTAGAGGGGAAAGTAGAATGTAATGGTTTTCTGGCCCCAAGTGCTGTCTGGAAGTAACCACAATTGGCACTGAGTTGACATGATATCAGCAAAGAGGACCACCTCTCTCACCGTCCAGTGGCCACTCTTAATTCAATTGGCTGAACTGGCTGAATTCAACATGCCTGTATTGAGGTGACAGTGTGGCTAGAATTCTTTGTGTTTTTTGTGTTAGGGAGCTTTTTCTGAATCCACCAAGAGGCTGAGTATTGTCAGCCTCTGGTGGAGGTGGGGGAAGTGTTTAGGGCCTGTCCCGCTCAATGGATTGTGGTTAGTTGGGCATCAGCTAAAGCTTGAGAACCACATGTCTGGGTAATTTGGGCCATTTGGCCATGCCCATTTCATAATTCTGAAACCTGTGCTCTCTTCTCCAAAGCCTCTTTCTCAGGGTTTCTAACCATACTTAGTGCAAAACCACCGGCTAAGTGTTTAACTGATAGGGGCCAGGACTCTATCACAAGAATCAACGTCTGCAAACTATAAAGTTAGCAGAAAATGGCTACAGTATTGACTATGAGTGCATGCCACACACAATTCAATATAGTAATTTCTCACTAAAATGTAATGTCTTCAATGTGTCTGCATTTAGACAACATACATCTGGACATAGTGCTTCATCTGGTAAATCCACTTGTAGTGTGATACAGGCATCAATGTCAAGAATGTAAAGCAGGCCAACCTCCTCGTCAGCCTTCGTACTAGCTAGAGCACGAGGTACAAGAAGGATGACCAGTCATTGGGCCATAAGTAGGGCACTGTTGAAAGACATGTGTTTCCATACTGCACAGGCTCAGTTCCTGAATCATCAATTTTTAGCCGAGCCATGTCTGCTACCAGGTTGTCCATATGCTTAGAAAGTGTCTCAAGTTGCTTTCGCGGCATCTTGTTTTACAGAACTTTTCAGTCAGTGATGGACGTGGACGTTTGCAGCTAACAATCAGGGACCAAATCCAGCCAGGTGCACTGTGTTGGCATTCAGACACTAACTGCATGATACATTTGCTGCATCATGAGGGAAAGAGCGGTTTGTTATATGGAGGTGGGGGGAAAATGTTAACTTAGCAAGTGCAATGGTGGGAGTGTGCAGCATGGCTAGTGAGGACCAAGCATTTCACATCCGCTACCGTCTAGCCAAGCAGTGGGAGCTGTGAGTACATGCTACTGGTGCAAATGGCATAAAGGGAGAACCAGGGATTCCAAATCTTTCCTACCTTTTGGGATAATAGATCTGCTCAGGAAGGAAGCCACTAGAGTGTTCTGATCACAAGCAAAAACAGCAGTGGAAAACAAGGCCTGTGGTTTGCTGGCCTCTGTGGTGGAGTTAGCGAATTCTGCGTGACGTGTGCTAAATCAGTGGCAGAGGAGGAAAGTCTCTTGGTAGATCATGAGGTAAGTCATGGGCCAGTGCATCCTGTCCCTGATGACTGTCTAGACGTACCACAGTTAGCACTGAGTTAACATGGTATCAGTGATTTTGACTAGAGATAATTGTGGAGCAGGTGTACACACTCCAGTCCAGTTAGATGAGTTTCTCTCAGTGAGGCTAACTCTTGATGGGCCCGCACTTCCATGAGGAGCTTCCATGAAAGGTGGCAAGAGCCACCTGACTTTGTGACGCTTTGATGATTGATATCACTTTAACAACTTAACAACACTGTCCAAGCGGACCAACACAGCACTTTTAAGAAAGACTTGAGGGCCAGGTGAATTCCGCAGAGTTTCATCAGAAAGCCCATCAGAAATTTATGAAAAATACACTCAACAAAGCAGAAGACATGATTGGAGTCTATCCAAGCTTCAGAAGACAGGTTAGCTATAGCTCTGACCATAGTCACAAGCTGTTAAGTGAATAGCTCCACACTGGTTCATCTTGTCCAACATATGTACAAGGTGATAAGTACCTAAGAACTGTTGCTTTAATCATACAGTGTCTTGATTGTCCTGTGCTCATCATAGGACTATTATTCACAATGTACTCATGCTGAACATCATTTCAGCACACAAGTTATCTTCCTTGTGTCATCTTAGGGAGTTTTGTGTCGTCACTGTTGCTCGATCATCCGGGATCTAAATCTACATCCAAATTTCTGTAAAGCCGTTTTATGACAATATCTACTGTTAAAGGTGCTTCACAAATAAAACTAAATTGAATTGAACTAGAAAGGAAATGACGGCTGTATTTATAAAACAAATACTGCACCATATGTCACTTTGTGGCCTTTGAAACAAATCATCTGTGGTTGTAACATATTGCAAACCTAGCATAATCTCTCTATATGAAGCAGTGCAATGACGGTATGATATTTTGTTCGGATTGTGCAGTCCTGATGTGCCTGCAGTCTGAGCTGTGACTCACCCACGAGAGCTTGTACTGAGGGCTGGTCATGTGTGCTAAGCAGCTGGGCTTGAATCGTCTCCACCACTCTCTTAAATCTGCGGCTTGGGCCTTTTCCGGCATGCACACACATACACGCACAGATAGATAAATATATAGTTAGATAGATATAAAATCAGGGATGAGGATCAACTGAAATTTAAATGTTATATCCGGATTTCTGTAAAGCTGCTTTGTGCCAATGTCCGTTCTTAAAAGTGCGATATAAATCAAACTGAATTGAATTGCAATCCTATTTGGAAATACAGTAGCTACTATGCAGCAGATAATATGTCATGAAAGGGCTTCTCACCTGATATGAGGGTGAAAGTGACACTGTAGATTCCATAATTCCTCTTTCCTTCTTTCTCTCTTTCCCGCTCCCTCTCCCTCTCTCCCTCAGAGAAGGCAATGTCCACCTGAAACTTCACAGGCTTCTGGAATACAGACGGACCTCCAGAAGATTTATACTCTGCCCGGAAACTCGTCTGGGAGACCACGCTGTGGCTGAGGGACGGTATCTAACATAGCGAAAAGAAGAGAGAGGAAACTGGTATGTTTAAGAGCAGTGTTAATTTACTGACCTTGATATTTGGAAGACAGTTCTAGTCGATCAAGTTACAAGTTACAGTTACAATGATCAAGTTTTTTATGTGAAATTCAGAATGATCTGAGTCGTAAAACATCTCCTGGTCTATGAATTTACTTGTTACAGTATAAAAAGCATTTCTGGTCCATAAAATAACTTTCAAGGTGCTCATATATACCCATCAGGAAATGTGAGTATAGAAAAGTTAGAAATATAGAAAATCCTACATGTGAATCAGACTCACAGAGAGAAAGGCGTGTACAATATCCGCCTTGATTGAGCTGAGCGGTTTGTCTCTGATCACCACAAAGATCTGCTCCTCCTTCTCTAAGCTGATAAAGTTGCCAAACCAGGAGCGCTTTGCTAGCCTAGAGGCAAACAAATACACCCAATCAGTGACAGGCAACAGGTAACAGATCACATGACCCTTGATGGACGTCTAAACCATACTTCATTATCTGATACATACTCAGGGCTGGACTCTGGTGTAAGGCTTGACATGTCCTCAGAAGTGGGAACTACAATAACAGAACGTGACAAACGTATGAATGCAATTCCTTATTTCATCAATGCATAGTACTTATGTCATTACACAATAAGAATGTTTTCGGGCTGACACCCACCCTGCAGCTTGCGGCGGTGGAAGCGCGGCGAGCCGAGCAGGTTGTTCTTGAATGAATTGAATCTGGTCCTCCAGTGGGCGGAGCTGCTGGCTGCCATGCCAGCCCCACTTCCTCCTGGGCTAGTGGGCGGAGTCAGCGAGAGTGAGCCAACACCTCCTCCTTCAGCACGGGAGGAAGAGGAGGAGGAAGGGGGAGGGTGGGGGTGATGGACAGGGGTTCCCAGAGGTGTGGGCAGGGGCGAACCCTGAGGGGTCACCTGGGACATCGGATAGGAGCATTTAGTGATGGATTTCAGCGCGGCTGATGGGGCATGGGAAAAGAGGAAGCGAGGGAGCGGTGAGAGGAGCGGAGATGGGGAGGGTGAGCGTGAGGAAGAGGAGCGAAGTGGGAGGGATTTCATGGAGTGGAGACGAGGTCGCTCAGGAGGAGTTTTAGATGGCAGGGTCTGAGTTTTAGACTCGTTAGAGCTCGCAGTACGGGGTTTGGTGGCAGTGGCGACTTCAGATTGGCTGAATGTGAACACCGGGCTCTGATGACATGGGGTGGACAAATGCAGCAGGCAGTGTGGAAAAGGCAGCAGAAGATGGAGAGAAGGAAAGGAGTGGAAATGAGCGATGGGTGATATGACAGATGGACAGTCAGGCAGTGTGGAGAGTGTTTTGAAAAGATGTGTGTGGGCTTTCAGAGGATGTGAGCTGTCTTTTTATGCTGAAGTGAATTATGGAATAATAAAAAAGCATGAACTTCATGTTGAGCTTTCGCAAATATAAAGTGCCAAATATAAGTCATTCTACAGTTCGCTTTTCTTTACAGATGCAACCCGTTTAAACGTGCAACCTGTAGACTTAAATACTCCAACAAAACAAAACAAAAAATAAAGTGAGATGTCAAAATGTTTTGGCCAATATTCTCTTACCCTGGGACTGCTTAAAGGACTAGAGGAGAGACCAGTAGATGCTCCACTTACTGATCGTGATCTGGGAACCGATAAAACAGAGAAGTCAGATTCCAGACCCAAACTCCCACAGCACTTCAGAGTTTAACATTCTGCCTCATTTAACACACTGATTCATTTCACTTTCACATTTAAGATGTAAACACACTCCTGTTGGTTTTTTTTAAAGCATTTGTAATCAGAATAAACAACTACAAAATGTTGAACACATTTTAATATGTGACGGCACACACATTTTTCTTTATATAATAATGTCATAAATTATGTTATAACACAGCACTGCTAAATTCTTTGAATCTGATTGGTCAGAAGCTGCTCGGACACTAGGACTGGCTATAATTCAAACACGTTATCGTTTCTATAGCAACAACTCATTCCCTGGGACATAAATAGATTGAAAAGAATGGAAAAACCAGCACTTTACAACAGTCAAAGCTAAAGCTGTATTTTTAAGCTTTCCGATACACAAAAAAAGTCTTCAGGACAAAGCACTTTTTGTTTTGTAGTTTGCGATAAATGGACAAGCTGCTTTTTTTTGTGTCTTATTAATTATTATTTGAGAGAGAAGAAAAGAGAAGCTAGTGAAGGTATGAGTGTTTATAACAATAGTGATATAACAGTAAATATAACTAGAAGCAGTTGTGGTAGCGGCTATCACTTCATACGATCGTTGATTATATTCCTATAACAGCACTGCCCTTGGTGTTTTATTCCTTACATGATAAAATATACTGCAGTAAATACATGTTGCTATGTTTTGAAAAACAAAACCTTGTCAAAGTCACAATGGGGACCTCAGTGGTACAGTTGCATGTGTATGTGTGTGTGTGTGTACCTCTGGCTGTGTGCAGAGGTGTCCAGCGCCCTGCGGGGGGGTGTAGGGGAGCCCTGCTCCGTCACACTCAGCACCTCCAGACTCTTCCTCTCTGGCCGGCAGCGACCGTGACGGGTCAGCATGGGCGAGTCCACACGCTTCCGTGGAGGATCTGCACACATAAAATACACAGAGCATCGACAAAATCAACTCAAGTCAACTTGATATCCATTTACAGCGGAGCAAAATAATAAGCCTTCAGGATAGTGGAGGAGCATTTTTAAATAATAGAGAAAGGAGCTCCACATGGAGGGCAGAGTATAAGGGCACGGTAAAATAACTACACAGGACACCTTATACACTCACTACTAGGAACAATAGGAAACGGGAAAAACCACATGATGTAAGGGTGCAAAACTGACCAGTACATCTGTTTAAACCATGAAGTAGCAGCATATAAAGTATCCGATATCATAAACATAATTTAGCATTACAGTCCTGTGTGGTAAGTGGTTGCAGGTTCCATACACTGTTTGTTAGAATGCTGGTGTGTGTCATCATGATTTGGAGATGGGATCCAACACTACACTTGAGGTGTGATAATACACTGGTAAATAAAGACAAAGCAAAACATTCTGGGAAGGCTTTCCACTAGATTTCAGAGCGTTGCTGTCAGGATTTGTCCATTCAGCCACAAGAGCATTAGTGAGGTCACTGATGTTGGGTGAGGAAGGCTGTGGTGCAGTCAGCGTTCCAGTTCATCCCAAAGGTGTTCAGTGGGATGAGGTCAGGACTCTGTTCAGGCCACTCGAGTTCTTCCACTCCAACCTTGTCAAATCATGTCTTCAAGCAGCTTGCTTTGTGCACAGGGGCATTGTCATGGTGGAACATGTTCAGTCCTCTTAACACCAGTGAAGGGAAATTGTCATTACAGCATACAAAGACATTCGAGATAATAGAGTGTTTTCAACTTTGTTGCAACAGTTTCGGGGGAAACCACATATAGGTGTGATGATCGTGTGTCCACATACTTTTGGCCATATAGTGTATGCTATAGTAAAATGGAGAAAAAAAGCAAATGTAGTAAAATGAAGCTGGCAAAGATAAAAAATATTATTCCCAAAAGAAGCAGGTATCTTGAAATTTGCTATAATGAAAAGTCTCAGAGTATCTTACTTTATGAACAGTAATCATATCATGCTAAAGTCATTCATTCATCTTCAGTAACGGCTTAATTCTGGTCCGGGATGCGGTGGATCCAGAGCCAACCCCAGAAACACTGTGAGTGAGAAGGAAATACACCCTGGATGGCACACTAGTCCATCGTAGACCACCATGCACACACTCCACACAGACAGTAACCCAAACTCAGGATCAAACCGGGTATCCTAGCGCTGTGCAGGCTGCAGTAATCACTGTAAATAGTCTTCTAGCAGACTTCATACCCCGAGGTACATGTCATGTAATTTGAAGTTTAAGTAAAGGTGAAGTTATCATGCGGTGGATTTTTCATACCATTCCACCACGAAGCCATACTGTACTGACCTACATCATGTCTGGGTGGCAGGTCTTCATCCTCGTAGCTGGGATAGCGCTCCTTACGGTCCAGTAAGAGGTAATAGATCATCTTCTCTTGGTTGTCCCTGAGATAGACATGAGTGAAAGCGAGTGAGAGAGAGAGAGAGAGAGAGAGAGAGAGAGAGAGAGAGAGAGAGAGAGATACACTAATTTTCCTGTCATGCATTATTATGGTTATGACTGATGTGTGTCAGTGTCATGCCACTAAATAATAAAGATTTTATAAAAATGTATTAACTTAAATTTATTAAGTTATATTGTGCCTTTATGAAACCCTAGGTTGTTTTCGAAGGTTGATGTAGAAGGCCAGCTTTGTTTTAAGGGATTGGCTACAGGGTTCATTTGCATATAAAATATTTGTATAATGGTCAGGCCGATCACACCACACTATGGCAGATTTACGGACAGCCTCCTGTGATATATCAGTATCACAAGGACCAATATCAATTCCCGAATGATACACCGTACAGCCCTGGATTCACCTCAACATGTTGATGACTGTCTCTGGTGTCAGATCAGAGACAAATAAATAGGGTAGAGAAGAATGAAAGCTTTACAGCTGTTAGTTTATACTTATATTCTAGTTTACTGCATACGTAAGGATGACAGAAAGGCCAATAAGGTGCATTAGGTACTAATTCGGTGATGATTGTTCTGACTGGGTTGCAAGGATTTTAAATGGTGATCACTCTTCACACTGCAGGTCTTGGGTCAGTTTGACTCGATCTCGGAAGCAGCCCAGAGAGTGCATGCTCTCCAACACATCTGGATCCAGCTCAGTCAGAGAGAGAATCCTCCTCACACACACGCGCCTCGGCGGCGGCTGCTCGGGACATGGCTCGTTACGGCCTGACCTGACACACACACACACATCAAAATTTCATATACAAACATGTCAGAATCTACCGATCCATATACAAATCCACAGAGCAGGACAGACTACCCATTTGTTTCACATAATTCCAAATGGACAAACTGCAGCCTATTAGTTAAATGCACTGTATCCCTTTCCCTTAAATAATTCTTTCAAGCCACATTCGATAATGACCCCATTACAGCAATTCACTATGTATGTGTTGTGTGTTATTGCCGCTACTGACTTCAGCCAATAAGAACACTTATACCGCAGCACTGCTGAATGCTCGCAAGTGATTGGTCAGAAGGCGTTCATTCATTTTTAAAAATAGTTATTGTTTCTATAGTAACAATTAATTCACAAATTCTTGAATGACGCACCCAATCTAAGATGAACAATAAATGCATTAATTTACGTGTTTATGAAAACGTGTTGATTAACAACAAAAGGAATCGTTTGTGATTATGGTGATGCTTTATGTAAGGAGAATTTATTTAATGTTTCCGGAAGGAGTCTACAGTGTCAGTGTTGTCTAACTAACTGTAAATACACTTTCCAGAAAGGGCAAGTCTTCAGGACAGATACGTTTGCATTTTCCAGGTTCTCGCTAACATGACATGCTGCATTCTTTGTCTTAATAACTTCACGTACAAGAATTACGAGACGCTGGTATGGGAACATAATTTATAACATAAGCGATAACTTGTGTTAAATGGATAATAAGTATGATGTAAAAAATAATCGCTGGCAAGTTGCTGTGGTATAAGAGCAATAAAACACATAATTATATACGCCTACTGTTTATATAAATGAAGAAGTATTAAATTGTTTATAAAATGGTCTTATAACACAGGAGCTCATAATTAAACATGCATTCACACATGTAGCAATGCACAAATACATGCTATGCAGCTGAAATGCTTCACTACAGATTGACCACAGTGGCTCAGACAGAAACAATCAATACTCACAGATACCAGGCGTGCTTCTGGATTTGCTCTAGCTGCAGGGGAGAGAATGAGTGATGCAGTGATTAGAGTATTGAATGTTTGCAAGCAGATGGCGCTGTAGCTGAAAGTGTGCTATAGCTGACACACACACAGGAAAACATGAGTGCTCTTCCACCTCACTGTAAATTTCTAGTCTAAAAAGCATTTTGCTGTACTATGCAGCTGTGATTAAAAGTGCATATGTGTAAAAATAATAAACTAATAATGAACTGATATTTCCTGTAATTTGTCTGAACCGCAGTGATGAACACAACTGGAAATGAATGAGCTGTTGAACTAAATAAAGTGACAATTTTAGAATCTCACTGGTCACAATATATCTCAATATAGCTATGTCATTTAGAACACATGAACTGTATGCTCACTCATTCACTCTATAAGGGAGACAAGGGGACGTATTCAGAGCTGGCGACTTCGATCCAAATGTTGCATCAGTATTTACGGTTACACATACGCATATACAATTACGGTTACGCATATTCAAAGACGAGTTATGCACATGCATATGTCCATTTTCTGGGTGCATCATTTCATTATGCAAATGCGTTGTACACACCTCTAAGGTTGCCATATTTTTCTTGGGTATAGACACAAAAATTTGTGTGGGCTACACAGGTGTGGCCTCTCTGTCTATCACCACTAATGAAGGAGGTGTGGCCTCTGTGTCTACCACCACTAGTGAAGGAGGTGTGGCCTCTGTTTCTATCACCACTAGTGAAGGAGGTGTGGCCTCTGTGTCTATCACCACTAGTGAAGGAGGTGTGGCCTCTGTTTCTATCACCACTAGTGAAGGAGGTGTGACCTCCGTGTCTATCACCGCTAGTGAAGGAGGTGTGGCCTCCGTGTCTATCACCGCTAGTGAAGGAGGTGTGACCTCCGTGTCTATCACCGCTAGTGAAGGAGGTGCGACCTCCGTGTCTATCACCACTAGTGAAGGAGGTGTAGCCTCTGTGTCTATCACCGCTAGTGAAGGAGGTGTAGCCCCTTTGTGCCAGTCAATTGAATGGAGTGTGGCCTTTGTGTGTTAGCCCTAGTGAAGGAGGTGTGGCCTCCATGTCTATCACCACTAGTGAAGTAGGTGTGGCCTCTGTGTCTATTAACACTAGTGAAGGAGGTGTAGCCCCTTTGTGCCAGTCAATTGAATGGAGTGTGGCCTTTGTGTGTTAGCCCTAGTGAAGGAGGTGTGGCCTCTGTGTCTATCAATCCTAGTAAAGCAGGCGTGGCCTCTGTGTCTATCAATCCTAGTGAAGGAGGTGTGACCTTTGTATGTCAGCCTTATTGAAGGAGGTGTGGCCTTTGTGTTTCAACCTTATTGAAGGAAGTATGGCCTTTGTGTGTCAACTGTATTCAAGAAGTTGTCAGCTCTAAGCTTTCAGTCCTAGTGAAAGAGGTGTGGCCTCTGTTTCTATCAGTCCTAGTAAGGGAGGTGTGGCCTCTGTGTCTATCAATCCTATTGAAGAAGGTGTGGCCTCTGTGTGTCAGTCCTAATAAAGGAAATATGTCCTTTCTGTGTCAACCATATTCAAGAAGTTGTTGTTTATACCATATTTAGTGGTAACTCCACAGTCAAAGTTCTGTATTAGAGGCCAGAAGGGTGCAAGATCAAATCCAAGAACAAAAGGTGGGTCCCTGTAGCAAAAGACCCTTAACCATCAATTTTCAGATGATGGAATCTGAATTTATAGTGGGCTCCTATACTGGCACAACAGACAAGTATTCGCCCTATCATTGAGAGTTTGAATCCCGACAGTGACACAGTCTTACAATGACATAGCAAAATTGTATGCGGAATGTATGCAGAAGAGTGCAGTTAGTGCTTCCCTCTGAGTGTATTCAGTTGCCCGGTGATTCAGCATGAGCAGTAGTTCAAAAAGATGCAGAAACATGTGCTAGCCTTCATCCTCCCTGGTTGGAAGTTGTTGTGTGATATGGGAGAACTAGTTATTGGGTGGGAAATCACCAAATGGAGAACAAAAAACGCTTTATAATAATTCACCTTTGGGCAAGTGTTTAAGAGCAGCAGCTAAAACCATGAATTCCTATAAACCTACACTGATCTATTAGCTCAATAAAAATCCTCCTGAATTTAATCAGAATTTCATTCAGGATGTTTTCCTCAACATTTCATAGACAGGTAACAAATTAAAGTTAAAAATAACATAAAGTGTCTTATTAAAGTTTTGGGGCCACCACGACCCACCACAGCTTCAACACTCCTCGGCACAGATCCTACAAGTCCTACCAGCCGTAGCATATGATTTACAATATTTTCATCCTCATCAAACCATTCAGTTTGTGGATGGGGGCGGAGTCATCTTGGAAGAGACCGCACCCCTCTTGAGGATGGGAGGACACATTTGATCAGTCAGAATAACTTTGTATTGATTTGCAGTGATCATTCTATCTGAGGGGACAAGTGGACCCAAGCCATGTATCCAAAAATAAATGCCCTCCAAGCCCCTCCCAAAAGCATAACAGAGCCACCAGTTTTTACTTTAATTTGTCACCCCGACTGTAGATTCACCAGAGGCTGGGCAGAAGTTATCAGGCACTACTTTAGTCCAAAACCTTAGCGTCCAACAAATTAAAAATGATTCAATAAGAGAAGCAAATAAATGGAGTGAAATCTCACCGTAAGCCTTTTTTCCGAATCCACCTCAATCATGCCGCGTAGTAGAGACTGGCAGTCAGGTGGGATGAAGTGGGGCATGTGGAATACTCCACTCTTTACCTTCTCCAGAAGCTGTCGCAGGTTGTCGTGGTCGAAAGGGAGCGCACCCTGCATAGGTATTAACAAGTAGGGTTGAAATATATGATGCAATGGGTGCGTGTTTATATATTTATTTATCAGCATGTGGAAAGGTGTAATCTATGAGCACATGAGTGTGCAATCACCATGAAATGCGCAACAAAGCTACATAACAATGCAGGAGAGCTGCTGCAAACTGAGAGAAAGAGAAAGCGTCCTCACCACAAGTAGAGCGAACAGAATCACGCCGCAGCTCCATACGTCCGCTCGCCGACCGTCATACTTCTCACCCTGAATAGAACATAAGATGATTGAGATGATTCCTGCATCGCATGTGGACTACTGATGCTATTACGTCTATGTGAACTGGAGTTCTGGTAGAGGAATAAGCAACTTCATGGTGAACGGTACAACTTAATAGGATTTAATGGTGACTTACTCTGATCACTTCAGGACAAGCGTAATGTGGAGATCTGAGAAAGAGGCAGGAAATAGAAGTGATCAAGAGTTAAGATCAAGCTCATTCCTTGCCATTTGTATACTGTAAGATGTATTTTTGGGGCAAAGTGTCTTATAATTAGGTGCATTTAAAAAAAAAGAAAGAAGAAGCTTCGTGTACATCCAAATGAAAATATGTCGTGTTTCATCCTATCAAATTTGACATCAGCATCAAGAAATGGGAGGATCTTCTGCAAGTTTAGTCGAATTAAAATTTAGAACAGAACAACACTTTTAATAGACTGCAAACAACGATACCTTATTAAGTAAAAATATATTGAATATGGGCAAATTTATCTAATGAAATCTAATATTTATATATATTATATTTAAATCTTATATCATATATATATATATATATATATATATATATATATATATATATATATATATATATATATATATATATATATATATATATATTCTTATTCTATTGGCAGGTAATTTTGCTTCTTTCCAGGAATAACTGCTTGAAATCAGAAAAATGATATGCCAATAGACCAAGACTATTTCAGGCATGAAATTAGTAAGAAATGTCAAGAAATCAGTTTAATAATTTTATTTTTGGTCCATCATAATCGTATAAGGGTCAATACTAAATAAACATGATTATATTTATAATAGTTTCACTTGCAATCATTTTTTTGCAGTGTAATTGCTACTGCTAAGGTTTGTTCCTCTAGCTAATAATTACTATGCCTATTTTATTGTATATTTTATAACTTTAACTCCAAAATTGACAGGTTTATAGGATTGTGCACCAAGATGTTAAACACTAATAAATATTCCAAATAAGATCTCATGATTATACCAGTGTTCTCATGTTTCTCGTATTTGTGCTCTCAAGAAATGTTTGGATTGTCTTAAAATATGGATTGTATTAAATGTTTTAACATTCATCCAAAGTTAATCTCTTCACATGTGTAAAAGTCATGGATGCATGCAAAATAAATCAATCTGTAAGGTAAATATGGTGTTAAATATCATGACATGACAAGTTTCGAGTATAAAAATTATATAAACCGCAGTAAATAAACTATCACAGGATTAACGGGTAGGTTGTGCTACAGTATGTCTTATGTCACAGAATATTCCAGAGTTCTTCTTCAGACCTGTCTTTAACCAAATAATCATTTTTTTTTTTTATCTGTAAAGTGTTTTATTACTTAATATATTATTTCACATATTCTTTAATTGCATACAAACATCTCTCTGAAAAAAAATTCTGTATAATTTTTTGGAATCATTTTTTGGACTTGGAAAGTTGCTTTTACTTTTTTATTTAATTCGAAAGATAAAATATCTAAGACTACATTTATATATATATACATACATATATATATATATATATATATATATATATATATATATATATATATATATATATATATATATATATATATATATATAAATCTAGGATGCGTAAGACTTAAAGACAGAACTGAATCCAGACTTAAAGACAGATCCAAAGCAACACTGCATACATGACTCGTGATTTTTCCATCTCATGTTAAGTCTTTAGAATGAAAAATCTTTGGAATGAGACGCCATGATTTAACATGAAAATGAAGTTTAAATTATAATAAGTTTTTTTTAAAGCAGTTAGTAATGTCGCTAGTTCCTCCGGAGATAAAGAAAAAAATGGCTTAAAGAAAGCCTTTTCCCCCTATGGGAGAATTCACACACACACACACACACACACACACACACACACACACACACACAGCATACTCACCCACAGCTTGTCTCTAGCAGACTGTCCCCCACCTGTAGGGAGGCCATGCCGAAGTCAGCGATTCTGATATTATTCTTTTCATCCAGCAGGAGATTCTCTGGCTTCAGATCTCGGTGACTGCAGGAACACGCCACACAAATCCACACAAACACCACACAATTACTGTGCACATAAGATGACACTTACCATGGATCTATAGGCAAAAAGGACCAAAACAATCACATCACACTGAATATTTTACTGCAGGGGTTACAATCTCCTGACTTCTTAATCTTTTCATTGTATTTCTTTCTCTATTCACGTGGACCAAACCAGGCTTTACCAGATTGAGTGATTGTGGCAGAAATCCAGAGCTGAGATGATCTGCCTGAAGAACTTTCTGGCTTCTTTGGGCGTCAATCTTCCTTTTTTCACTAAATAGTCAAAAAGCTCGCCGCCAGACACATGTTCCAACACCAGATACCTGCCGGAGTACAACCATGAATCTGTGCACATACCGAAGAGCGGTCTGGAAATTAACAGTGACATGGAGGCCTCGGGACAGTTTGAACTCACAGGTACTTGTTATTCTCATAGACGTCATGCAGCTTCAAAACATGCGGGTGCTCGATTAGTTTTAGGATGGCGATCTCTCTTTCCACCTGAATTAAAGGAAAGAGAGAGAGAGAGAGAGAGAGAGAGAGAGAGAGAGCGAAAGGGAGAGAGACTGTCACAAGCTATTAACAAAACATCTAAAGAAATTTTCACACCATTAGCCAAATGTTTAGCACATCTGGAAGAAGGTCACTCGACTTTGCATATCCCTTACTGCGGTCGGGAAAATGTTTCACAAATCTCTAGTCCAGACAGAGAACTATTCGAAAAGTAATGCACAGCATCTCGTACCTTCATGAGCACAGACTCCGAGAGCTTTTCTCGGTTCACTATTTTGATGGCCACTTTCTGGCCCGTGATGCAGTGCACCCCAAGTTTCACCAGCCCTTTCAAGAAAACAGAGAAGGTCTGTTAAGCAAGGTATGTTCCATATTATTTCTAATCATTGAATAGATGGTTTTATATACTCATTAAATAAATGAACAAAATGAAATGTTTTCACTTACTTCAAATGCCCGATATTCAACCTCATGTGGCTAATAAATAATGGAAGCTTATAAGTTATAATCAAGCCCACGGCACGCTGCCACACACTCACCTCAAACCATGTGGTCTCAAATAGAGACACTGGGTCAATTTTATCTACTGGAATAAATAAAAGAATCCACTAGGAATCTTTGGAAGTGCTCATGAAAATGTGATTTTTTGAAAAGAAGTTCTTTTTGTCTTATTCATTTAAAAAAAAGATCGTTTATGCAGTAGATGGTATAATGAAAGTGATAACAAGTACTAAGTTGTTTCATGCGCATTCTACAAATACTGTATAACTACAGAGGGATCAATATATTACATCATTCTTTAATATTTAAAAAAAAAATTGGCGGTAAATTACTGTGGTTTACGGGGAATAAATCACGTTGTTATTGGAAATGAATCAAGTCAGGGTGGTAACGAATCACACTGTGCCAATCTTTGATTGTTTTCCTAAAACAGCACATTCTGGTGTATTCTACTCTTTCATTAATGCAATTTTTAGGGGGTTCCACCAGTCAGGCAACCCAAGGAACCTAGAACAGGGGTCTTCAAGTAAAATTTCTAAAGATCTAGTCACACAAAATTCTGTTTTCCTCATCGGCTTTTTTCAAACAATCCACACTGTCACTTCGGTAATCGGAACGAGACATGTGTAGCCAGCCAACCTTTTTTTTTAATCAAACTGCTTCATCACAGAGCATTCTAACACACGGAGGAAAGCGCTTTCTACCCTCTTCCTCATACAGGAGCTCACAGACACGCATGACTGGAAAGTGTTGCTGTGATTGACAGGGGAGAGAGTAATACTATTTACTATTTACCTAAACAATATTATTTAAGTAAATAATTGACATAAATGCATTCTGCTACAGTACTTTTACAAGTACTCTGTTTGGTACTACATTACAGTCAAAGAAGCTTTTGTTTTAGCTGAAAACTACCAATATTATTAAAAACCAATATTCAGCTGTGAATATATGACATCCTAGCCTGAATTACACTATATGATACCATTTGACGGTGGTGTGAAGTGATACTGCCATGCAGTTCGCTAAATGGTGTCCATAAACGTCCATTCATTGTTAGCTATGTCAGCCTCACTAAGTAAAAGAAGCCAAATTTGGCTACAGAGGAGGGACAACAACAATTGCCCTGACAGTTGGAGTCAATGTAAGATAAGAGGAATACACTGTATGTGTACACTGATCAGCCATAACTTTAAAACCACTGACAGGTGAAGTGAACAACATTGATTATCTTCTTACAGTGGCACCTGTGAAGGGGTGGGATATATTAGGCAGCAAGTCAGTTCTCAAAGTTGATGTGTTGGAAGCAGGAAAAATATACAAGCGCAAGGTTCTGCATGACTGTGACAAGGGCCAAATTGTGAAGGCTAGACGACTGGATCAGAGCATCTCCACAACGGCAGGTCTTGTGGGGTGTCCCCAGTATCCATGGAAGGAAAACTGGTGAACCGGCGACAAGATCATGGGCACCCAAGACTCGTTGATGCATGTGGGGAGCGAAGGCTAGCCCGTCTGGTCCGAACCCGATGAAAGAACTACTGTAGCACAAATTGCTGAAAAAGTTAATGCTGGCTATGATAGAAAGGTGTCAGAACACACAGTGCATCACAGCTTGTTGCAAATGGGGCTGCGTGGTCACAGACTGGTCAGCATGCTAACCCGAGTCCACCACCGAAAGTGCTTACAATGGGAACGTGAGCATCAGAATTGGACCATGGAGCAATGGAAGAAGGTGGCCTGGTCTGATGAATCATGTTTTCTTTTACATCATATGGATGGCCTGGTGTGTGCGCATCACGTACCAGGGGAGGAGATGGTACCAGGATGCACTATTGGAAGAGGGCAGGCCGGCAAAGGCAGTGTGATGCGCTGGGCAATGTTCTGCTGGGAAACCTTGGGTCCTGGCATTCAACTGGATGTTACTTTGACACGCACCACTAACCTAAACAATATTTTTTCAGACCATGAACACCCCTTCATGGCAACGGTATTCCATAATTGCAGTGGCCTCTTTCAGCAGGATAATGCGCCCTGACACACTGCAAAAATTGTTCAGGAGCAGTTTGAGGAACATGACAAAGGGTTCATGGTGTTCCCCAGATCTCAATCTGATTAGGCATCTGTGGGATGTGCTGGACAAACAAGTCCGATCCATAGAGACCCCACCTCGCCTCTTACATGACTTAAAGGATCTGCTGCTAAAGTCTTGGTGCCAGGTACCACAGCACACCTTCAGGGATCTTGTGGAGTTCATGCCTCGACAGGTCAGAGCTGTTTTGTGACACAATGGGGACCTAATCCACAATATTAGACAGGCGGTTTTAAAGTTATGGCTGATCGGCCGCAGAAGTACATATTTAACGGTGCATTGATCAAGATCAGTCAATGTTTTTAAAGATTAGGTCTCCAACAGTTAAGTAAATGGTAAATGGTGCACTTATATAGCGCTTTTATCCAAAGCGCTTTACACTGTGTCTCGTTCACCCATTCACACACACACACACACACACGCCAATGGTAGCAGAGCTCCCATGCAAGGCACTAACTTGCCATCGGGGCAACTTGGGGTTCAGTGTCTTGCCCAAGGACACTTCGGCATGTGGAGTCACGCGGGCCGGGAATCGAACCGCCAGCCCTACGACTAGTAGACAACCCGCCCTACCACCTGATCCACAGCCACCCTAGTGGGTAGATTTGATATTTAAAATTATGTTTATTTAATGTATTTTACTCCTTGAGCCCATTTCCCAATCCGAACCCATCTTCATGAAGCTCCTCCCCCGGTATCCACAGTGGCCTGTAGAGTAAAGTGTCTATAAAATGACTGACAGGAGGCACATGTAAACACTAACGGACCGGAAGTCAGTTTTCCAAAGAGGTTTTATCAGCCACTTAATACACTTGTGCTGAAGCCACGGGTTAAACATTTATAGCAGATCACGTCTGGCATATTTCCCAGGTTATGTGTGCAAGTAAGAAATAAAATACGCAAAGACTACTGCACCTTCAAAGCACTGTCTCCTTACCTGTCTGTCCTTTCCCCAGTGTCTTTTCCAGCCTGTATGGCCCCACATACTGAGCCGTCTGGCTGCAAATCGGGTCTTTTGACATGGCGGAGAGAGGCTTTAATGACATTTAACTTGTAACCTTCTGTAGTTATATCTTCAGAACATCCCTGTGTGGTCTACAATAAGTGACAAGGCTATATAGGTTCTCACAAGGGTCCCGTAACGTTGTTGTTGAAGCTTCTGCATGTGGCCAGGCCTGTACACAAGGATGTTGTTGCACGTCCCATGTCTGTGCTGTTCATTCCGATCTTCTAAGTTTGCATAACAATCCTACTGATGATCATAATCACAATGACATGCGTGCACACAGACTAGGCTATCCTTTACGCACAGTGCATATAGTCACAGTACAGCGTGGATGAGTTGATATCGATCGCGTTTCTACACGTATGCATCAGCTCTCCTACACTCGATCACTTCAGCACCGTCCTTCCGGAAAGTCATCACCTGCTAGGACCGACCACGGAAAGGAGGCTGTTTGGAAACATAAACCGGATCCTCAATGCGCAAAAGGCCTGTGATCACAGGTGAGGGATGCAGCGTGTTCTGCTTTTTCAAAGCACACACACACACACACACACACACACACAGACACACGCGCGCGCGCGTCCTATACAGAAACACGACTCTATTGCATTGTGTCCCCAATTGAACCAGAATGAGGTTTGCTGTTGAAATCTGTGATGTGCATCGTTGTGGTGATTAGCAGGCACAAGTAAACAGCAAACATCCGTTGTCGGACAAAACAACCCTCTTTAGATGCCCTCCCTCTCCCTCCATCCCTCCCTGTATACGCGCATCACAGCATCCTTCTCTCCCTCCCTCTCCCTCTCTCTCTCCTCCGCCGTGTCCTCCTCCTTCCTTCGCTCATGCAAAGCTTTCGAGATGAAAAGAAGATCAGACCGTGCTCCGATGCTGGATTGTAGCTTCCCATTCGGATATTGCGAACTGTCTTTTAGATGTCCGTCTTTTTATTATTTTTTTCTTCTCTCCTTCCAGTAAATCGCTCTATCCAGCCTCTCTCTCCCCCTCTTCCTTCTTCTCTCTAGCATCAGTATCCGGGTCCTTCTCTCTCTCTCTCTCTCTCTCTCTCTCTCTCTCTCTCTCTGTCTATTCCTCGCTCCACAGCAACAAGCCAAATTAACAGGGCTGAAATGAACACTCTCTCTCTCTCTCTCTCTCTCTCTCTCTCTCTCTCTCTCTCTCTCTCTCTCTCTCTCTCTCTCTCTCTCTCTGTTTGGCTTTTTTTTTGTGTGTTTGTCTGATATGTTCCTTCATTATCACAGGAAGCAAATATGTTCAAATAGTGTTCGTGAAAATATGAATCATACGAAAGCAAAAATAAAGTTCTTCCTGTCTGAACATTATAGGAAAAATAATCCACAAATTGAAGCATGGTGGTGGGGGCGGCCTGATCTGAAGCTGAGTTACTGTTACCACACTAAAGTTGATTATTTTCCACATCCAAAAGTGTTTTATTCCCCTTATAGCCTACCATGGAAATTTACCAATGGTTGCGCTTTTATTCATTAAATTAATTTAAAAAATGACACGCTTTTTTTTTTTTTTTAAAAAAGGGGGGGGGGGCAGTGGTGGCTTGATGTTTAAGACTCGGGGTTGAAGGTCAGAGGTTCAAGCTTCAGCACTGCCAAGCTGCCACTGTTGGGCCCTTGAGTAAGGCCCTAACTCTCTCTGCTCCAGGGGGCGCTGTATCACGGTTGACCCTGCACTCTGACCCCAATCTCGTAACATGCTGGGGTATGCGAAAAAAAGAATTTCACTGTTCTGTGATGTATATGTGACAAATAAACACCCATTATAATTATATGTAATGTTGTGGAACGACAGTGAAACAAGTTATTTCCTGATATCACTTACATTATAGCAGCTATAAACAGTTTTTCCCTCACCAGCCCTGTTTTGTTTCTCTCTCGTCAGGGTAATAAGACAGAAAAATGCAGCCGGTCATGTTACTGAGAATCCTGAAGACTTTCCCATGGCGGAAATGCCACAGGAAAAAATGACAAGGAAAAAAGTATAGAACACACGAAGAAAAAGCAGTTCTCCAAGGCAAGGTAAGGCAAGGAACCAGCTGAAATCCGTAAGTAATTATACCTCCTATCTGTGCAAATGAATATCAGCTGGGTTAGTAAATCGATGGTCTATAAAAAGGCTTTTCGTTACCAAGGTGTCACACAAGAAATATCTCATGATGGGTAAAAGCAGAGAGCTCTCTCAAAGCCCTTCGCAACCTTATTGTTGCAAAACAATTCTATTGATAGAATCAGATACAGATGTATTTCAAAACTTCTGAATCTTCCAGTAATCACCACTGGGGTCATTATCCGCAAGTGGAAGCAACATCACTCCGTCATCAACCGGCCACGCACAGGAGCTCCTCGCAAGATTTCTGACCAGGGAGTCAGAAGAATAGTCAGAATAGTAGCCCAAGAGCCAAGGACCACTCGGAAAGAACTCCAGAAACACTTGGAGGCAGCAGGTGCCATCGTCACAGAGAACACAATAGGCAAAGCACTCCACTGCTCACGCTTACCCCACAAGACTCCATTACTAAAGAAAAGGCATGTCGAAGCTCATTTAAAGTTTGTTACAACTCATTTGGACAAGCCTATGAAATACTGGGAGAGTGTAGTCTGGTCAGACGAGAGCAAAATTGAACTTTTTGGCTGTGATACTACACACCATGTTTGGAGAAGAAATGGCACTGCACATCACCCTAAAAACACTACACCAACAGTGAAGTTTGGAGGTGGACGCACCATGGTGTTCGGCTGTTTTTCATAGCATGGTACTGGCAGACTTCATATAATTGAATCTGCTGCCATGCACCAGGATGATGAAGATGAGACGTGGGTGGACTTCCAGCAGGACAACGATCCAAAGTATACAGCAAAGGAACCTCTCAATTGGTCTCAGAGAAAAAAATCAAGGCGTTAGAATGGTCCAGTCAATCACCTGACTTCAATCCAATTGAACAAGTTTTAAAGACAATATGTTTAGAAGAACGGGCCAAAATCACACCTGAATACTTCGGCCCATTCATTTCTTCATACAGGAAGTGTCTTGAAGCTGTCATTACAAACAAACGCTTCTCCACTAAGTATTAAATAAATTTCAGTTAGTGTGTTCACTACTTTTTTCCCGTGTCATTCCACTTTATTACACATAACTTCATTTATGGACTTAGACTATGTGTGTGTACGTATATGTATATATATATATATATATATATATATATAAATATATATATATATATATATATATATATATATATATATATATATATATATATATATATATATATATACATATGGGGGAGTCAAACATAAAAGCTCATCTGAATCTTGCCAAAACACACCTTGATCATCCTCAAACCTTTTGGCAGAATGTCCTGTGGACTGAGGAGTCGAAAGTTTAACTGTTTGGAAGACAGAGGTCCTGTTATATCTGGCATGAACCAAACACAGAATTCCACAAAAAGAACATCATACCTATCGAGCATGGTGGAGGAAGTGTGATGGTGTGGGGATGCTTTGCTGCTTCACGGCCTGGGCAACTTGCAATAATTGAGGGAAACATGAATTCTGCTCTCTACCAGAAAATTCTAAAGGAGAATGTCCGGTCTTCAGTCCGTAAGTTGAAACTGGTGGAAATGGTTGCACAACCAGATTTTATGTTTAAGGGGGCAATGGAAAACAAAGTTCTAGTCTAACAGCCAATCAGTTATTTGTTGCTATGCAGTGTTAAACTGGATGCGTGATACCATTGGTTGATGTCTACAGGCTCTCTGTGATTGGTCAAAATCTCACTATTTTCAAAGAATTATGCAGTTAGTCAGTGTCAAATGCTGAAGATATCCTATTATGCACAGGAAAGCTATAGCTCTTCTGCTTTATATGTGTTTGGCTCTCCAAACTAAGGGCCCTCTATTTTCATATACCATAGAAACTACTTGCCAGTGCACATATTCAATAATAGAATAAAAATCACCTAATTAAATTTGATTCTGGAAGGCTATATCTACAAACTATATAAGGTAGATATAGGCAAAATGTGGAACAAAAATTAATGATGGAATTTGTATCTGTAATCTGTAATTCAATATTTGGCTGGGTTAAACAGGGTTCAGTGAGCAGTTATGACAGGTTGTCAAACTAAGTGTGTATTGAATACCTAGACTAACAGTTGCATTTCTGTTGTTGAGACATTATTGACTGGTATTTCACAATGCACATGCCTATCCATCATGTTCCACTTTTATTTTATTTGGCCGATCTTTTATCAAAAGTGACTTACAAGTAAGACAGAATTGGTTCAGCGTTAAGGCTCTTGTACAAGAAGTCAACAGTGCTTCTCTAGCTGTTCTAAGATTACAACACTTTCAAGGCACCCGTGCTTGGATCATCCGCAACTTGTAAAAAAAAAGTTGTTTTTCCTCTTTTCCGTTCTTTTCTTCCCTCCTTCCTTGGTGTTTGTATGAATTACCACTAATAGCAAGCAAAATTGATCTTTTATATAACTTTTTTCATACGAGCTGTTGATACTGTTACCATGCATGTGTCAAGGAAGGTGAACATACCTGTAAATGTGCAAATGTACAGTGCAAAATACTGCTGACACGATCATTGCATGTCTATAAATCTATAATAAAATCCAAAAAAAAATATGGCGACCACAATAATTAAAGTATATTTTATTCAAAAATAATTTATATTGACTGCATTTTTCTTAGATAAAGAAATACTTCTTCTGACATAATGGATCTAAATCCTGTGGGCTCTTGATGCTACATTTGCGTTGGACATATGACAATAATATCAGCAGCATCTCTGATCCAGACATGGCAAATCCAGGAATTCAGCAGTACCGACACCCCTGGCCAGTCGATGTAATGGTTCAGTCAAACCCAAAAAACAGTAGGAATGCAGGTGTACTGAAGGACCCGAAGAAGGAGAACCTGTGTGATACAACATTTCCTTAAAGTTACATTTTTTGAGCACTTATCACCATCACAAATTACACTGAACGTACTATGCACCAATTATTGACATCTACGTGCCGCTGATCTCGACAATGTTTATTTAAAAAAGTGACTAGTGACTGAACCTTAGATATGAACCTGAAGCTTTCTGCTCATGAAGTTTGCACAGCGCTTTTCACACAGGCCTCGAAAGCTTCCATCAGCTCCTTACAGGCCTCGGCACCCTTCCCTTGGACACTACATAATAGATTAGACACAATTAGTACAGTGTGTACTGAAATGAAGCAAGCCCATAACAGAATGCAGTCCTGCTACTGAGCATCTATACTACAAAAACAAAAAGTGAAAAGGTTTCCATTAACTCAAGCAAAGACAATTGGAGATCAATGACCTCAGGCACTGGGACTGGTCTCTAAAACAAAAGTTCAGGGTTCAGTGAAGATACAGTAGCTATTACGTTAGCATTAGTACTAATCACTACAGATATACACTTAACCCAGGTTAGCTAAAATGCCAATGTAGGTCGTTTAAATTTTTTACATTTTGCCATTTGAACAGACGTGACTGATGCAGAATACAATCCAAGCACAGGCTTCAGCAATGAAGGGTCTTACGGTGGTCCTGTGGCAATCTCGGGATTTGAACTCTCTGATGACTAGAACAGAACCTTCATGGTGAGCTATCACTGTCCTATCATGAGTTTCCCAGTTTGCACCCTGTTTGTAAATAAATATGCTTCACTTAATAATTCTTATGTGACAAAATGCTATTCAACACATTTTTTCAGTCTTTCAGGAAGTTATATTAGTTCTACAAAGCCACTAAATTCCTCTGGGAGGGAGAACGGTCACTCCTGTAATGTAACCTCCAATGATATAATCTAGGACACAAGTCCTGACCTTTAGCATGTCCTACGTGTTCAGAATGGCTATATTTAAATTGCAGATATACATTACTTAGAGTCGCTGCTAAATACAGCATTGTGCGGGGACAGCACATTATTTAGAATGCCCGAACATCTGAGCACAGCACATACAGTAGCGCTGAAATAATGATAATACCACTGTATTTTTATGTGTGTACTGGGATAGAAAAATCCAACATACCCCCACATATAATCTCACATTAGAGACATTGTTACTGTTTTATAGATGATCTGGGAGAAATGCTGAGTTAGAAACAATTCAAAAAGCCATTATATTTCAATTGGAACCAATTGTAATCTATTTATGTCTCCTGTACTGCACCTCACTGCGCAATAAGCTCTTAAACTATTCAGTACATAATATCATGGATATAAACTGCTGACAAAAGGTAAAGCACTGAGGGTAATGTGTTTCATTATGGCTCACAGCATGAAGCTGGAGTCACAAACAAGCAACATGAACACAGTAGCTTTAAAGTAATTCAAACTCTCTAAAGCTTTCTCTAAATATCTAGAGCTTTTTAATCTACAGATGAATGTTCTGTTTGTATTACAGTGTGGATTTATATGAAGAGTTTATGCTTAAAGATGTCGTAGATGAAATAGCAGTATGGCTGCATATTGTGTTCTCTCAAGCAGGAGTAAAAGTTTTCATAGGTGTGACCTTTAACCTCGGTCCAGACAAAGGGCAAATTAGCCAGATATGGCTTATAAGGGTAATTACGACTGTAGGAGCAAAGCAAACTATGATAAATCTCTAATATACCCTTGAAGACATGTACACATGTACATGAAACTTAGCTGCAGGACATGGACGATTTTCCGCTGGCATCATCAGTTCCATATGTACCAGACGCCCTTCAGGGGGCTACTCTAACACACATTCCTAGTTAACATTCAACCCTTGCATTGCTTTGCATAAATGAATTTGTGTCCGATAGTGCACGACTGATATGGCGATGTGTATCAACTGTTGAACTTGTGCTGTTGAACACAGGAAGTCTAGAACTGCAGTGAAATACAGCACAAAGGTCCAAGTATGCATTTCTAATGCTTTTCCGTATCTGAGTAATGCGTCTGGGTAAATAACAACTAATAAAAGCACGGTTAAATATAACCTGATATAGTCAGTAACCCCATTGAATTAGCATTGTTAATCCGTATTAAAATTGTTCTCACCATTTGTCCACGTCTTCTTTGAGGACTTGGCACTGAGCAGGAATGTCTGCAGACTCAGGCATCTCTGGTTTCTATCTGTTTGTAAAAGCGAGAAAGACTGCAGGAGACTTGGTGTGATAGGAAATGTTCTTCACAAGAAAAAAAAACACGAGAGGACACATATTTATACAGGCAGTCCATGGAGTGGGAGGAGAAACGGGAGGTGGTGGGCGGTGAGAAGGAAAGATGGTAAAGGAAGAGGGCAGCAATGTGACTACACTAGCAGGGAGTTGTGCGTGAGCTGATCACATTTGTCATTTGGAAAAATGAGCCCGTTACAGAACAACTACATGGTGTCAAGCAGCAGTTGCACATGGAGCCAGCTGAGTCTGTGTCTGAGCTGGAAGAAATGCTTCATGACAGCCACTGTATTGAATGGACCAGATACTTCCATGAGAATACCCAGGACGGCACACGGGCCTAATGTCAACCTAACCAAATTTACAATCTAAACTAAAACTAAAAAAAAAAATATCTGAGCTTCAAGATTTAGTCTATTTAAGAAACATTTAAAGTGTTAGGGGCCATTAAATAATAATAATAATAATAATAATAATAATAATAATAATAATAATAATAATAATAATAATAAAGTTTAGATCATGTGTATTTTTTTTTACACTGTCGAGATTTATGTAATTTATAAAGCTCTCTTACGTGAAATAAATAAGTAGAATGTTCTTAAGAAAACTGCTAGAAAAATTTATTTATTATTATTATTATTATTATATATTTTTTAAATAACAATAATCCTTGGTGCCATGTAAAACTCACTTAAAATATTCTTGGTTAAATTTACTGGCTTTATGTGTACAAATCTTTAGCGTGCTTTTTACATTAAAAAAAAAATAAAATAAATTTCATTCCAATACTTTTTTCAGTATATGATCAATACTATCAACTGGAGCTATAGAGCTTTTTATCCCTAAAATATTCCTCTGACAGAACAATTGATGAAATTGTCAATAGATTTAAGTCAATGTTATTGATATGACTATGTGTTTTGGAGTTAATGAGGTTTCAGATTAAACCGATTTAAATGTCAACGGTCTAATTAACAGAATATAATAGTTTGATAATGGTGGCTTGTGATTTCCCCTACTTTAGTCCACCATGAGAATCTTCCACCATCATGGACACTTGTATAAGTTTGTATTAATTTGATATATTATAATAATGATCCATGATTATGTATATGTGATAGGATTGTGTGTTGTGTGTGTTTTTTTTTCATGTCCTGCATCACTATATGCCTATATGAACTCTTGTTTGTAATAATTTACGTTGATAATTTGTGCCAGTGGACAAATTTGATTTACTGTCAACTACAGAATTATTGTCATCCCTAATAAAGATGAGCAAACATTAATATATCTACATTTATATTTGCAGCATTCGGAATTTGGCCCTTATACAGAATGACACATTATGAAAATACTGAACAATGCCAAGCGGATAGTAGCCTAGCCTAACAAAGAAAGAAGAAAAACAAATGTGATATATACATTCAGCTTACACATATGCAAATGTAATTGCAAAACACTGATTTAATTCCCACAACCATTTCTGTGCTGATCTGGATGTATGTTTAGGGTCAGCATCTGATTAAAGGATCCATCTTTGGACCAGTCTTAAACTCCTGGCAGGTTTTGAACAACAATATTCTGGTGCCTAGTGAAATTCATGATGCTGGCAATCTCTACAGCAGCAGCAAAACAGTCGTGAGATCATTCGGCACTTTTCCGTATAAGCCGTCCCAAACAAGGCAGTGCTGTTTACGGCCAAAACGTTTCTGGTTTTTCTCGGATTTTGGCTTTCATTTGGTCTCATCAGACCCCAATATACAGTTGCAAAAACAACTGTAGTGTCAATGACACAAGGTAAAATGGAGTTTCTTCTTTCGTGGAGGGGCTTCTTTCATGCTTCTTGTTATGGCAGTTGATTTTGAAACCTGACAACCACAAGAACAAACCTGTACAATTCTCTGACTGTATTACATAATATTTGTAATATATATATATATATATATATATATATATATATATATATATATATATGTAATATTTGTGTTTTCTCGCCTGCCTCACCATCCTCTTCACTGTTTGAAACATTTTCATTATGGACCTGAGACTGCATATTAACGTATGTAGGTCAACATTTATCGGTCTCTCATTCTAATGGTGAAAGAAAACAAAAATGACTTTAGATGTGTGCAACCCAGTGGTGGCTGGTGGGTTTTAAAGCAGGGTAAACACAGCTGTGTATCGGAGGAAAAAGCCAGCAGTACATGTGCTTGGTCACAGCACTACCAGTACCATTTGTCTAAAGCTGTTATCAACTCAACTGCAACTCAGAGAACTCTGTGAGTCTAACTGGTGCCGTCTAATATGTTTACGTTTGAAATAAAACCACCCGTGATACTCTTATTGACCCGTAGTTATGTATTAAAAGCCAATGAATGTTAATCTTTGCCCTATTAGTTTACAGCTCGTTCATTTTACAATGGATAAATTCACCTGGATATTATAGACTTAAAAGCTGAAACTCTACTGAAATAATTTTAAAAAATGACCCTGATGCTTATACTGAACATCTTTCCAACGTACTTAGCACTGCTTAATTCTATACAGTTGCAGAAGAGGAAATATTTATATTCGCACTATCCGGTGTCACACAGAAGACGGTGGGTTCTTTTTTGAGTCTGGTTTCTCTCAGGGATTCTTCCTCATGTTACTTCAAGGAGTGTTTCCTCGCCATCATCACCTCTGGCTTGCTCATCAGGGATAACTACAATTTTTTTTTTCTATAGCCGGATATCTGTAAAGTTGCTTTGTGACAATGTATTGTTAAATGTGTTATATGAATAAAATTCCATTGAATGAAAAAAACAAAGTGTACTTAAATCTGTCATAAGATCCCACTGAAGCTGTGCATCAGTGGTGTTCTACTGGCTTCGATGGACATTTTCATGCAGACTCCAAAACAAAAACATGTACACCAAAAACATTTGAATGAATGAACAGTGTGATATTGCCATGTGATGGCTGATATTTGATTCGCTATCATATTAAATTTCACCAAGAGTGAGGAATAATATGGACCCATCGGTAAACATATCATTGCCGCATTTGAAATGCAGGCAGAATTCCATTTGGAGATAACGGCTCTCACTGTGGTTCTTTGGCGTTCCAGAGCCTTTAACCCAGAGCCTTGTAACCCTTCCCAGACTGAAGTATTTCAATCACCTTCTTCCTCGTCATTCCTGGAATTTCTTTCAACTTTGGCATAGTGTGTTACTGCGTAAGACCTTTTAACCAACTTCATGCTGTTGAAAATGTTCTATTTAAGTGTTGACTTGATTTGATTGAACAGGGTTTGCAGTAATCAGGTCTGGTTGTGTCTAGTCCAGCTGAACCCCATTATCAATGCAGTTTCATAGATTTGGGGAATTAGTAACTACGGGGCAAATACATTTTCACACAGGCCCAGTTGATATTTGATAACTTTTTTACTTCAATAAACATTATCATTTAAAAACTGTATTTCGTGTTTATTCAGGTCGCCTTTGTTTTATCTTAGATTTTGTTTAATTTCTGAAACAATTTAGTATGAGATCTACACAAAAACAGAAGAATGATCAGGAGGGGGCAAATACTTTTTAATAGCACCGTATTGACACCTTCACTTATAGAAGAATCTTGGTCAGTGCCTCCATGCACCTTTTAAACTCTTTTAAATTCTTAGGTTTGTTCATGTGGACCATCCTCTTCAATTCAGACCACAGATTCTCAATAGGGTTCACGTCCAGAGACTGAGAATGGTACTGCAAAACATGGATTTTGTTTCTTTAACCATTTCTGTGTTGAGCTTTGATCATCACCTTGTTGAAAGCGCTGTCTATGGCCAATCATGAACTTCCTGGCAGAGGCAACCAGATCTTATTGTGAAATATCCTGGTACTTGAATTCATGATGCTGTCAATCTTCACAACAGCCCAAAAGCATCACTAATCTATCTCCATATTTTAAAGTGGGTGAGTTTCCTTGTATGCTGCCCTCTTTATATCCATGACCAAAACGTTTGATTTTGTGAAGGGGTTCTTTCTTACAATGCTTGTGAACAGCTTGTTGTTATAAAAGCCACCTTTAACAGCTGATTGTGAAACTTGACGAATACAAGAATCCAACTGTGCAGATCTACAACGTTTTTTTTGTGCTCATGAGTGCAGTGATTTCAGAAATTGGAAACTTAAATGAGCTTAATGGTATGTTTAACTGCGTATGTATTTCATGTCCATTATCTGAATTGTGCGGGTCAAACAACCACCTGTCTCTGTGTTGTGCTGAAAGTTCGTTGGTTGTTCCCATGGTAATGGATGAAAGGGATTTTACACTTGTACGCTGAGGAAACATGGTTAAAGGCAACAACAGGGTTCCTGGGGGACTGAGCAAATGAAAAATATGAAAAATAAATTTCCAAGAATTGAGTTAAAATATTCATTATGGGATGTTTCTATACTATCCTAAACTATTTTGTAATTTATTTCATTAAAAATGATCTCATGTTGCTTGAAATTCTATTTTATTATACACTATAAATGATTCTATTGTATTTTATTATATAACATAACTGATTCTATTGTATTTTATTATATAACCTAACTGATTCTATTCTAATATATAACCTAACTTATTCTATTCTATAACTTATTCTATTCTATAATCTAACTTACTCTATTCTGTTATATAATCTAACTTATTCTATTCTATTTTCTGATCTAACTTATTCTATTCTATTTTATTAGACTATCATTTAGCGTGCAACATGCTGCACATGACTGTAACAGAATTAGTGCAGAGTTGAAATAACAGCTACATCCCAAACCATATACTACACTACACTATGCGGCCATAACTATGTGGACACTTGACCATCAAACCCATATGTGGTTCTTTCCCAAACTGTTGCGGCAAAGCTAGAAGCACCTAATCGTATATGTTTGATGCCTTTGTGCGCTGTAGCGCTACTTTCCCTTCACTGGAACTAAGAACTCCGTGAAGACACGGTTTTGCCAACGTTGGAGTAGAAGAACTCGAGTGTCCTGGACAGAGCCCTGACCTCAACCCCACTGAACACCTTTTGGATGAACTGCACCCCAGGCCTCCAACAGTGTCTGACTTGAGTAAGTGCTCTTGTGGCTGAATGAACACACACACACACACACACAGCCAGTCTGAAATATCTAGAAGAATGGAGGTTATTATAAGAGCAAGGGGGGAGTAAATCTGAACGGACATATGAGTGTGATGATCGGGTGTGCACAAACTTTTGGACATCTAGCGCGCGTCAAAACAGCATGGCTGTGCTGTGATATGGTATGGTGTAGTGTGGTGGTACACTATTGGGTAGGGTAGAGTGCGGTTTGGGATGTGGCCAATTTCACAACGCGTATTTCCGGTTTGAAGAAAAACAAAAAAAGAAAGAGAGAGAGAGAGAGAGAGAGAGAGAAAAAAAAAAAAGTAAGTGCACGCGCGCGGGCGCGCCCTCTAGCGGCCCATGTGCGTGCGTGCGCTTGTAATGTGGCGGCGGCGGCGCGTGAGGCATGTCTTCTCCCGCCTCTGCGTGCGCTGTTTGGCCAAAGCAGTGGAGTGGAGAGGAGAAGACATGAACCGGCCGCCATCTTCCGCGCGCTTCTCCCTCTAACGATGATTCAAAACTATTCCAAAATCGGTGATCTGCAGCACAGCAATCCTGTCGATAAGGGCGCATAGTGACGGATCTCACACCCCGAGGCGCAGAACGGTGCTTCTTTGTCGTATGGAAATTCGCATTTTGTTGTTGTTCGCGTGTAAAGACGCCGAGCGGACGCCGAGCTCGCAGCCTCGTCAGCTTCGCCCATTTCGTGATCACGGAACCAGACCGAAAGGGCGCGTGAATGAACGCGGGTTTTTACACAGAAGCGGATTTTACACGCAGCAGGACATGCTCCAGAAACCTGCTTGTTTTGGCCTAGCGTCGATTTCTTTATTATTATTATTATTGCTGTTGTTATTGTCATTTCCCCTCGTTTAAAGTGCGCGTTTTAAACTGAAACGAGTGCGGAATCGCTGCCGAAATTCCCTCGCGCCCGTCACGTGGTAGGTTCCTCCTTTTTTCTCTTTGTGTGTGTTAAAGACTGTAGTCAGTGTTCGAGTGCTGCTTAAACACGCACACTCCTACATGTATATACAGAAATATATTTAGAAAATGTAGATACTAAACTGTTAGTATATGTAATATGTGTGTGTATAAAATATTAGTGTGTGTATAATATATTAGTGTGTGTGTGTGTAAGTGGAGGTTTATGGATTATGAAATGTCTGTTATAAGTCCAGTATGAGGAGATACTGCAGCTCTTCTCATTTTAAAGCACTCCCAGTCTCTGGGAAGAGTGTGATTAGTGATATTAGTGATTAGTGATATTAGTGGTATTAATAGCTATAGCTAGTTTTAATGCGCTGAAACGAGACGCGTTGCGAAATTAAGGTCAAGGACTTGCCTGCTCTGGATGTTTATTACATACAGTTCAAACAGCGTGTGTTTATCACCCACAGTGTGTTTGTGTTGTTGTGGGCTGCAGTAATTTCACATATAACGCGGTGTGTGTGTGTGTGTGTGTGAGAGAGAGAGCTAGCTAGCTTGTATCTCAGTGGTGTTATGGCTAATGGTAGCCCGTCTGAACCTCGCCTTGGGCTTGGCCACACACACACACACACACACTCTCTCACTCACTCTGCAGCTAACGCTAGCCGTTTTTCTTCCTCCCTGAACTCAGTTTTGTTAGAGGCCTGACCAGGCGCCTGAAGGAGCTGAGCTGCAGGTTTGAGGTGAAGGTGTGTGTGTGTATTGAAGATAATCTCCTGTAAAAGTCTGGAGCGGAAACAGACGCGTAACCAACTTACCCCTCTTTCTCTGGGATTGATTTATTTATTCATTTATTTATTTTTACACGTGAACATTTGCTATAATTCAAAATTTGGCACGTAAAAACCTCCTCGACGCACTTCCTGTATGTGTGTGTGTGTGTGTGTGTGTGTGTGTGAGAGGTTTTTATTTAATGAATTTTCCGCCACGTTAGTAAGGGAGCAGATGTGCAGGCTGTTGCATAAGTTGAGCTGATTGAAATGCCGCACACGGCCATAAAGCTGCATGGCCTCCTCTTCTCTCTCTCTCTCTCTCTCTCTCTCTCTCTCTCTCTCTCTCTCTCTGTCTCTCTCTCTCTCTCTGTGTCTGTGTGTCTCTCTCCCTGTGTGTGTCTCTCTCTCTCTCTCTCTCTCTGTGTCTGTGTGTCTCTCTCCCTGTGTCTCTCTCTCTCTCTCTCTCTCTCCCTGTGTGTCTCTCTCTTTGTGTGTTTCTCTCGCTCTGTGTCTCTCTCTCGCTCTGTGTCTCTCTCTCGCTCTGTGTCTCTCTCTCGCTCTGTGTCTCTCTCTCGCTCTGTGTGTCTCTCTCTCGCTCTGTGTGTCTCTCTCTCGCTCTGTGTGTCTCTCTCTCTCTCGCTCTGTGTGTCTCTCTCTCTCTCGCTCTGTGTGTCTCTCTCTCTCTCTCTCGCTCTGTGTGTCTCTCTCTCTCTCTCTCGCTCTGTGTGTCTCTCTCTCTCTCTCGCTCTGTGTGTCTCTCTCTCGCTCTGTGTCTCTCTCTCGCTCTGTGTCTCTCTCTCGCTCTGTGTCTCTCTCTCGCTCTGTGTCTCTCTCTCGCTCTGTGGCGCTGTGCTCCTTACTGTATACTGCTCCCTTTTGTTAAACGTTAACCTGATTACCCCTCCCCACCCATTACCCTGACTATTAGCGCTAGCCCATGGAGGGGAATATTCCTCTTTTTTCTAATCTTTCAACAACAACTCGAACACACCAGGGTGTTTTTGTTTTTTTTAATTGAAGTACATCATATTAATGTAACGCACACCAGCTCCATTATGGCATATTGTTGTTATTAAAGAAATCAATCACCATAAACTTCATGTTTACCAATCTCTATAATTAAATAGTAATGTTTACTTTAGTTAGTTTATCCTGTATTCAGGAGAAATATGTCTTGAGCGATCGAGAGAGCAGGTCAACATACAACAGTATACAGTTACACTTCATCTACACAACATACAGTATTTCAGTGTACCTACACTTAAGACATAACACACTACCCCACATATTACACATTTGCTCTCTCGCACACACACCCACGAACATCATTCGTTATTATTCAGTAATTTAATTTATGGTGGAATTAGAGAATTTATATCAAGTTTATTAAAATTACAGATCAGTACCAATCTGTAATATAGTGCTTTTCCAGAGCTCAAGGATGCTTTACGATAGCAATGCAATCATGTACACACACACACAAAGTTAGAGAGATTTGAACTCGGAGGTGGGTGTGATGAGGGTGTGAAGTGCAGATCTCAGGTGCTACAACACTGAAACACCCTTGGTAGACCTTAATAGAGAGACTAGATCTAGGGACAGACATGTGATCTTCAGTGGCGTCCAATGTTTTTTTTTGTACCCAATACCAAATACATTTCTTTCATCGACGTGTTGGTGTATTTTCACTTTTGTTTAAGTTTCCTGCATTACCCACAGTGCTGTTCGAGTCTCCACTCTCAGTGGTGCGGTGGGTTTTATGCTATGCTGCGTTCAGGAAATTAGGTGCACTATAGATACGAGTATTGGCTTTAGATCAGACAACATGCAGCGAAAACATTGACTATTGTTCGCTCTTTGGGGGGGTAAATATACATCTGTAGTCACAGTTAGCCAGCTGTGTTGTTGCTAACAAAAGATGAACGCAAAAGTGTCCTTTTTTACATTTTTTTTTTTATATATAAACCCCCCATTTCGCAAGTTGAACGCACCAAGGTGGAAAATTCTCCCATTCCTATTTGCAAATTACCACTCGCTGGGCAAGTTGTAGACAGGGTGTTAGCCGTCAATTCAGCTCTACCTGAAGAGTGTGATGCAGCAGTGCTTTAATGCTTTAGTCTGTCCAGCTCCCTCATCTGCTCGAATATCTCCGGTTCCAACGCTTCAACTAATCCCGGCCTTTATTAGCCTAGCCGAGCCGAGTGTCTGCGCAGCTTCACTGTAGAGGTGCGTTGCTTTACAGAACACAGAGTCCAATGATCAATGTATTCAACGTTTTTATGTTGCGTTGTCAATAATATGACGGTGCGCACTGCTGGAAAATAGTGAATGAGCAGAGAAGCTTTTGTTCGTTCAGTGTTGGGCGCTAATAGCAAAAACGGACCGTTACCACTATATACAATGCTTTTAAATCCAGTGATTTGAAAGCATTTGTAATTGCACTGGCAATGTGACCTCAAAGTGGCACACAACCATTGAATTCTGGCAGGAATAATGAAAATATAGCACCAACCACAAATTAGCAGAACCGTCAAACACATCAGTCTTTTCAGTATAAATGTATTTAACGCGTTTCAGGGTGGAGAGCTCCTTTAAGTAGCAGTGACCGATGAAAAGACGTAGCTGTGTGTGTGTGTGTTGCAATGCAAACATTGCCCCCTCATACATCTAAAGGCCTATCCCTAATTCCATTAACACAGATGGTCTGCTAAAGAGGAGATTGAGGGGAGGAGGTAAAGGGGATGACCCATGCTGATATAAGCTTAAAGAGTAGGAGTTCCCCCCCTACTTAACGTTCATCATACACAAGACCCCTCAGCCAGTTCTTTGGTTTTAAAGTCAATGCGTTCTTGTTCTGTGCAAGTCGGGTAGGATTTTATGGCCAGCTGAAGCCACCTTGCTTTGTCTTTAACTTTAGACACATGATTTCCATTTGGTCCATATATATATATATATATATATATATATATATATATAAGTTAATAAGGTAATCATTTAAACTTGTTGCACAAGTTCATTTAATTTATTTTGTCAACCCCAACTTTGAAACCATTAAAGGTTCAGTAATTACGTGATTGAGGGTTTTTATTTATTTTTGTACGTTGCCAGTTATTTGGACTTTTATGCAGATCATGTTTTTGCTCGTTGTTACTGGGAAGTTCAGTTCAGCTCAGTCGTAAACTGTCCTTAACTTGCTGCAGTTGACCATGAGAGATAAGCAGGATGTAATGCGATCGTAGTGCTACATCACTAACTGATAAATGGTTCTTTTCAAAAATGCTGTCTGTGATTATCAAATCTACGCTCTCTTTATTAAAAATCCAAGCCTTTTGCCTTCCCCTTCCCGTTTTAGGCTCTATAGGTGGGCTGGCGTTGGCGAGTGCAGAAGCAGGCTGCTGTGCCCTTACTGCGGCCCTGCATGGCTGCGATGGCGCCCGCTCTGACCGACGCCCCGGCCGAAGCCCGCCATATCCGCCTCAAACTGGCTGCAGAGAGCAACGGAAACTCCACCAACCTTCTCCTGTCTTCATCGATCTCCCCATCTGATTCAGCGGGAACTAACGGCAAACGTCACCACGAGGACAACTGTCGTCGCTGCTGCAACGGCAAGGAGTCACTGTCTGAGCCACTGAGTCTGGGCAAGTTGCAGCCACTGGTGGCCTCCTATTTGTGTTCGCATGTTGGTCCAGTAGATGAAGAGGGTGTCCTGATCAAGCCATCGGTGCTCAAGAGCCGTGGCCTGCTGAACGGAGATCTGCTTCTACGTACTGCACTGAGTGGCGGCCAGCCAAAGAGTCTCGTCAACGGAGGAGGAGCAGGAACGGGGGCAGGAAGAGGAAGCGCGATGGTCCCAGTCAACGGACTGGCCAAGAAAGCTGCTGTGCCCAGCACCGCACTACCTGAGAAGGGCAGTGTGGCCCCGTTGAACGGAGACAATGCTAAGCCTCCTACCTGTGCTGGAGCTTTGTTACCTCAATCGTCCAAGTCTGGAGAAGTGATACCAGCTGTATCTGTACCGAGGGCAGATTCCAAGCACCTGAGAGAGCTGAGTGATTTGCATAGCAGGGCGCCAGAAGATACAGGTGTCAATGGCTCACAAGAGAATCCACAGTTCAAATCTGAAGCGCCCCCTAGTGACTGGCCCCATGCTTGCCGGGCTGGAGCTCTTCTTGGGACAAATAGTAAAAATGTCCCACTTGATGCCCCTCAGAGCTCAACCTTGTGCCAGCATGGCTCTTCTCCATCCTCCCCTTCCCCTTCTTCTGGCGTAGAGGCGCTAATCCTTCGCGAGCGAGCGCAGCAGAGCCAGCGCAGGCAGGCTGACATCTCAACACGGATGCAGCGCCTATGCAAGAGGCTTCAGGTGGTTCAGGCCAAGCAGGTTGAGCGTCATGTCAAACAGCAGCTCACGGGCTTTTTGCGCCACACCTCCGCCTCCATACAGGACTCCGTGGCCGAGCTCCTGAAAGACAGCTCCTTCTCCTCGGAGCTGGAGAAACTGCACTTAAGTGGCACCACCAGCTTGCATGTGGCGGAGGCGCAGTTTGACTCTGATGCCACAGAGAGCAGCTCCGGTGGTGAAAGTGACATGGAGGAAGAGGAACTTGCCAGAGTGGATACTGAGCAGCGGCATGTCAAACTGTAAGTCATTTATTTATTTACTTATTTTAAGCCAAAATCCAAATCGTGTTGGATGAAGCAATTAAACGTTGGACACCGTGTTCATTAAGACCATTATCTTTAACATATTATGGTTTATATTATAAATGTTTTTATTGACTTCATATGCATAAATTATACTACCCACTTCAGTTCTAGCTAATATTAGGATAAGTGATGGTGTGTTAACCCTAGGTAAACCTTTTTATATTGTAAACAAAATGTCACTTTCAAAGTCGGGTTAATGGGGTGTTCGCCATCATGCTCAATTCCCCAGTGTGACTTTGTGATATTTAAGATTAGAATTAGAACGACGGTCCTTAAAGGAATTGGTAAGTGAAAGAAATTTCCCAATGAGCAGCTCCAAATAAGTGGTGTTCAGATGGTACTTTAGGTGCCGTCTTTTTCTTCATGTTTGCCATGAGCTTAGTTGGGACTCTTATTTCAGAGAACCGCCCAATGAACTAGCGTATACATAGCTATAATTTTGTTTCCTGAATGCCATATGACGGGGTATGACTGGGTCTGCTCTACACTGAACTTCGTCATGGACCTCTGTTAATTTCCACTCTGGCCTTGTTTGCACAGTGAGGTCACAGATCTTGTTGTCATAACATGCTCTTGCCTAAAGTTGTGCTCGTTCTTCTTCCCTGGCCCCGATTATTACTCCAAAGCACAAGGATAAATTTCCTGTTTGCTGGAAAAACAGGGAAGCATCTCTCGCTGTAGAACGACTGGAGAACAAAGTAAACCACCAATCCCTTCCAGCTGGACAGAACTCCATTTCGGGGATTGATCTTAATTCCCTCCCCGGCACTCTCCTCATTCGTTGTATGTCTCGCAGGCAAATTTATGAAAAGCGTACACTTCATATTTATATTATGTCTCATTGAAAGGCAAATAGATATTTAAACGGAATATTTGATGACCTTTGAGATCCCAACATGACGAGCATGTCAGTCGTATCTGAAATGTGTTCCCTTTTAAGCCCAGTGTTTAGGGAAGTGAAAAATGCTTAAAGCAGCAGGTGCACAGTGCTGACGTGGTAAGCGGGCCAGCATTACATTGTAGGCCGATTATTAATGAAAACCTTTGCAAAGGGGAGAGGCTGGGACACAGACAGGCTTCCTTTGAACATTTGACCTAAATAATCAAACAGCCATGCATAGAGAGTTTGGATGGCAAATTTGATCACCGGGACGTGTCCCTTTTGTAACCAGACCCACTAGATACTGCTTAGCCGTCTCCACTGGCGGTTTTTGAGTCATCACTAAGTCTTCTTCTTCTTCTAACACCCCTGGCCATATGTCACGGTCCTTGTGTTTATAACTAGCTAAAAGAGGTACGTGTGGTTCTTTTATTTTATTTTATTTTATTTTTTGAATCCCGTTCCCGGCCTGCAATATTTTCTAACGAACGTAGTTGGCTCTATTTGTCAAAATAAAACCAAGTTAGAAATTTAACGCGCTGGAATGCTAACCCGGACGAAGTGGTTGCTTCTGATGAATGAGTGAGAGCAGTAAATGTGTCGCGGTGCTGTGTAAACACGCTGTACGCTCGCATGTTAATGATTGTGGCCTTTCTTTATCCGGCAAGCTTCATACATGACCCTCCCACAGGAAAGTAAAAACTGACATGCCCATGAATGACACCAGATTAGGGCTGTTGAGGTTTCATGCTTAGTCACAGTGTATGAACTGTTGGTTACCTCACCGCTGACTTAAATACAGATTAAGGTGCATTTCTGTCTATTACTGTCTGCCCATTAATCTTTTTAGGACCAGATCAAGGTCCTTAGTCCAGCGATCGTCATCCCATTTCCTCTCTGGACTACACGCGTCGACGTGCGCATGACTGCACCGAAACCCTTCTGTCTGTTTTAAACATGTTGCGTTGCTGCCTGCGTTGCCATTCCTCGTGTTCGCAGTTTTATCACACACAACGGCGCAGAACAGGACTAATCTTAACAGCCTATTTTTGGCTATGCAACACTGCGTACCTTTTTATATGCTGAAAGGTTTTATTTTTTTGGTTTCTTCTTCACTCAGTGATCTTATCCCTGATTCACACCTCCGTTAGCTACTGAGAAGTTGCTCGTCTCACTTGAAGTTTGGCTGTTTGTCACCTCCAACTGTTGTTGTGGGTGTGCTCTGTTCAGCTTTTAAAGTTGAATTTTTTTTAATATATTTGTGTGTGTGTGTGTGTGTGTGTGTATATATATATACACACAGTAGTTAACCCAGGAAAATGGCTTTTCTTCTATTTTTGACTGTCTCATGCAGTTAAACGAGGGCTAAATGCAAGCAGGCGATAAAGCTAGAAGACTAGATTCAGCTTTTGGTTTCGTCATACCTCAGTTTAAAAAAAAAACAAAAAAAAAACACTAAACTAAAATCATTTAACCGTCACTCTGCCCCCCAGATATGTAGATAATGAATGTTTGCTTGTTGCTCTGTGTCTTGCTAGTTTGAACGTTGGATTAGTGCTGAACTGGTTGCGCTTCATGCTGGTTGAACTCTTGCCCAATGTTTGTGAACTGACTGTAGATGACATCAGCCTATCGGGCAGCTGTTCATAGGACCTGAAGCCAAATGAGGTTTGGGCGTCATACGACATACATTTGGTGGATAATAACTCTAATTACTAGGATTTTAAATATCCCCGAGAAGATTTCGTAACAAGCTCCGTTTTTTCGTTTTCGCGTTCAGCTTCCTCGTCAGTGTGAGGACATGCTCCGTTTATTAAAGGTTAGTGCTGTAGGCTTGGCTGCTCCCAGGAAATCTGAGATGAGTGGAGACGGAGGCTGAGAAGGACGTTCATTGTTGCGCTGCTTTTCTTACAGTTCAGTGTCAGTAGTTTATTGTGGTCTCGTTCCGAAATCTGCCTACAGACGGATGACTCATTGAAAGTGCATGCTTGGGGTTGTAGCACATCAGCAGCACCGGGTCGTTTGCAGTGGTGGATTCATGGGTGCTGGGAGAAAGCGCAGTGTGATATTGACAAAGAGTGACTGCTTGCCACAATGGGTGCGAATATACTTCACATTCACCACGTGTACATGTGGGCGCGCTCACAGCTGTTACGCAAGTGCCATTGTTCACGTATTCCCGTGCATATTTGGAGGATTAAATGCAGCCTCCACTAGATGGCACGTCAGAACCAAACCATCTCTGTCCATCTGGTTTGTAAGTCACGCTGTAATGTGTAGGGATTTTATGCTCAGCGAACGTTAAACAGACTGACGAGCCTTGTTTCTCTTTATGCCATCAATGACGACGTTTACATGGACAGCAGTAATCTAATTACTGACCTTATTCTGAATAAGTATTCTGATTAAGGTGTTTACATGAAGGAGTTTTCTAAAAACGACTCGTACCCGTTTTACATGTTCTAGAACATAGTTCGATTAATGTCACACGTCATCACGTCACCGTGCCATGCCGTCCGACGTTCCCTCCAGAATTTCACGTATCGACATGCATTTCGTCTTCGTTATGGAACCGTATAGCTTTGGGTGTTTTTTAAATTTTATTTTATTTTTACGAACGCTTCAAGTGCGGTTAATTATTTGATTGCTATACGTGCTAATAGACGACTGCTTGTACACGAGTATGCGATTTGAGACACATTAGTTTGTTTAGTTACGTATTTCACCACAAGGACGCGTCATGTAAATTCATACGAATGTACCGAGCGCCCGCAGGGCGCGCGTGACGGCCATCTTAGATTCGCGTACGTGTCCTTAAGAGCAAGTATAAATCGTCCTTACTTCTCTCTCTTTGCCGTTTGAACTTGACCTAATCACATCACATAACCTTTTCCTCCCTTCTTACTCTCCCACCAATCCTCTCCTCGTGTTTGGCGTTTACCACCCCCCCTCCCCCTTCTGTTTCCCATGCTCCTCCTCAGTCACTCATTTGTATATAATGATTCAGTCAGTCGAGATAACTGTAGGCGTGACCCTTTTAGACCTCACGCCCATGTCTCTTCATTGTCTGTCTCAAACGTAGGCCTTCCTGTGTGTATCGCTGCTATTCTTCCAGATCTACACGACTACTCCGAGCTGAGGCTCGGCTCCGTATTAAACATTTTATTTCCACGTGTGAGTAACATGAGTGAGACGCACAGCGGCTGGCCCTAAATCCGAGATCCGCGCTGAATTCAGACACGTTCAGGCGGAGATGCAGTATTGTGTTCTCCTCTTATCTGCAGACAGCTGTGAAGACGCAGGGAACGTTGCTGTAGATGAATCTGTCTGCTGCCAGCCCGGTGTGATCTCCGAAGCACAGTTTGAGAGACGATTCAGTGCACGGTTGAGGGCTCCTTTTGTTCTCTTTATGAGCTCTCCTAATCGCAGTAATCAAATACGCAGACTGCAGTCATAACCCGAAGGACAGTTTGAGTGCCGTAGCTTTTTATTTTAAAGTACTTTAAATTCAAATATCTTCTGTTGTTTTTTTTTGTTTGTTTTTTTTTAATGCCAGTTCAAACCTACATGACTTACCTTGCTGCTTTTGTGTCCCTTTGTTTTTGCAGCTCTGATCGTAACGTTATGTAACAGTGTTAGGACTCTACAGTGGATCAGATCATATTCGATACGAGGTCCTTGATTTGAACATCTGTGTGTTTAATGAATACGTTCAACAGACTGCATGATAAATTCAGTCAATTCGGCGTAAAATGCAGCTTGTGCATTTTTTTTCTTCTCAAGCCCACAGTCGCGCTGGAAAAAGTAACCTCCTCTGTATCTCAACTACAGGAGTTTTTATATTAAAAAAAAAAATGAAACAACCTCCCTTTTTCAATTCAATCCCCCCTCCCCCTAAAGTGTCAGACTTTCTAGTGCAGTTTTTGAGTCGAGGGGCGGAGGATTTGTTCGAGACCTGGCAACCCCGTACACCAGCATACATTAGGTCTCTTGGCTGGAGAATTAATGTTTAATTAACCATGCTTTAATTAGGTACATTCTGCTAAGAGTCTGAATGTTTCACACAAACATGGTCACTGAAATCTTCATTATTGTAGTTGTAATATCGTAGCGGGATAATATCATGGGATAAACGGACGAACGACTGGTAATACACTTGCAGTAATGTTTAGTACAGCTCTATTAAAAGGCTTACACTCGTTAAACACAAATCAGGTACATCTGGTTTGCAGATTAAATCTATTTTAAACCTGAAGTGACTCTGCGGGCGGACTGTACCATGACACGTTTCATTTTATAGCTGCTCTTACGGAGCATTCACGTGTAAAATATCCGTACAAATAGGGGTGTAATGATGCCTCGAGAGGCGACGCGTAAATTTGTCAGCGTACGTTACAGGAATGTCCGATTCGCATCGTGTATATTGGCGTTCTGCTAATTATGCGTCTAATGCAGTTGGACGTTTGAACACCAGGGGTACCCATTCTGTCTTATCTGTAAAACGTATCGCAAGCACACTGACCTTTAACCTATAACGTATAACCTATAACAGTTATAAAGAGCTGTCCAGTAGCTTTCAAACGACACCAGGCCTGCACCGCAACGATCTACAGGGCCTGAGAACAAGTTTTGGGAGAACTTATAAATCGTATATTTTCTTAAGATGCGTGTTTCTGGAACACTTAACGCAGTGAGTAAACGTGTCCCGGGCCACGTGGGCATGATGAGCAAGCCCGAAGTGGCTCGTAGAACCAGTTTGACAATAATGGAAGACTGTTTATCCATCCGTGGTGTTCTAGCACAACGCTGGAATTGTGAATTTCATTATGGATTAGTTGGTCTGCGTGCGGCACGTGGGAGATTTACTCATTACGTTACTTCTGTACTGAAAACACGCTTCAGAGAGTAAATACTAAAGTTTTGTCCCAATTGAAGTACTGTATACTTACAATATGCATTGAGTACTGTTTAGTGTGTGGATTTTAGAAAGGTAATATCGTCCCGGATATTTCACAAACTAACCGGAAGTATAAGCCACTTCCTAGTCAACGGCGCATGACGTCATACGCACGCTAGCATTAGCAGACACCCAGAGTCACCGATAATAACTTTCTTTAGTTTACTTTCTGTCAGCGTTACCTTTTTTCCCCCAACATGACCTCAGTCTCCATCAAACAAAGGCGAAATCATCACGTGACTGAGCAAGAAAGTCCTCTAAGGCAGGGGAGCATTTTATATTAAACACCGCGGAGGTCAAACAGTGCTGCACCAACACAAGGCTATGTTTTATATCCAAAATGCTCCACTGTGTGTAAGGGGCAGGGGAAACTGGTGCAAGCTGCTTAAGAGGTTTAGTTTAATTTAAGTATATTGTCTTTATATGCCGTATCAGTGTAACTTATGATGTTTATTATAACAGAAGTGATCTATTAGTAACGAGACCGCGTTGCTCCTCACACGTGACGTAGACGCGGTGATACAGTGCAGTGCGAGTAAGATCTGTAATGTCTAATTAAAACACTATGATCAAAAGTAAACACAAGTAAAATAATATTCCTAAAGGCAGCGAGGAACAGAAACCACAAGGTGCAGAGAAAGAGTTATTATTATTAATTTAGGACCGTAGTTTAATTCTGTGCTTTTTGTGCATCCATAAAAAGTAATGCATAAATATTTATATACAATATAAACTAAAATAAATACATTTTATGTATATAAGTATTTATGCGTTATTTTTATGGATTCACAAAAAGCACCGAATTAAACTACAGTCCTAAATTAATAATATATATTCTGTGTGTGTGTGTGTGTGTGTGTGTGTGTTGGGTTCTTTTCTATTTTGGACAAACAGTTGTGTAAAGTTTTAGTCTGAAGTTTATATTTGTAACACTTATTTTGTGGATTTTATTTTAAATAAACAAAAAAAACTGTACTGAAAGTTTGCCCCGCCCCATCCGATTAATCGAGAAAAAATGATCATCCAACTAATGGATTATGAAAATAATCATTAGTTGCAGCCCTAAATATTTGTTGATGTTTGAGTCCATGATGCCATGTATCCTAACAAAATGTCCAGGTCCTCTGGCAAAAAAAAAAACAGCCCCAAAACATTAAAGATCCACCTCCATATTTAACCGTGGGCATGAGGTACTTTTCCATATGGCTACCTCTCTGTGTGCCATAGAACCCGATCCCATTTGAAGTTCCAGTAGTGTCTGGCAAACTGAAGACGCTTGAGTTTGTTTTTGGATGAGAGTAGAGGATTTTTTTCTTGATTTTGGTGACTTCGGATTGTAGTTTTGGAGACTTTCTGACCAAAAGACGCGACTAACGTCTGCAGTTCTCCAGCTATGATCCTTGGAGATTTTTATCCACTCGAACCGTCCTCTTCACAGTGTGTTGAGACGATATAAACACACGTCCGATTCCTGGTCGATTCATAACATTTCCAGTTGACTGGAACTTCTTAATTATTGCCCTGATGGTGGAAATGGGCATCTCAATGCTTGTGCTATTTTCTTATAGACACGCCCCATTGTGTGAAGCTCAACAACCTTTTGCCGCACATCACAGCTATATTCCTTTTGTCTTACCCATTGTTATGAATGACTAGGGGAATTTGGCTTATGCATTACCTCATATTTATACCCCTGTGAAACAGGAAGTCATAGTTGAACAATTATGTGTGCCAATCACCCAGGCGTACAATTTATAACAAAGATTTATTTTTATTTTTTTTGGTAAACCTGTTTTGTTTTGCAATTGTTCATCCGTGAGAGCAGAGTATTTTTGTGAATTTCTTTAACAAAAGGTTAAAAGAATAAAGACCAACCATCTTTCTTTGGTCATGTTTAGTAAGGGCGTGACTTTTAGTGGAGGGCACTGTAGCAGATCGTTGGCCTGGGTGTCCAAGACAAATAGGTAATATATCTGGGCTATTAGATTTTTGTTTGTAGTTGCTTTGGAGACCAGTGGATTTAATGGGTTTCTGATAACGCCAGAGTTTTTTTTTTTTTTTTTTTAGAAACCTCCTATCCACCAATCTCATCTATTATTGATCACTTTTTTTTGGTTCTTTTGAACATTGCTAATGTTTTGTCCATCTTGTCCTGCAGATTTTCTCTTTGACCTCCTGAGAATGCAAACTGCTAAGTCATTGTTTTATCAGCTGCGTGTACCTGTCCTGCTTGTGTAATAAATGTCTGTGTATACATTCCTCAGGTGGAGAAGAGCGGAAGGCCGCTTCGCACTAGAAAGGGCCTCAATCATAAGCCGTTGGACGTGGCTGCAGGCGCACATCTCGGACCTGGAGTACCGCATCCGCCAGCACACGGATATCTGCCGGCAAATCCGCGCCAACAAGGTGAGTCAGTGTGTGTGAGGGAGACTGTGTCTCGTAATGCGCGAAAGAACGGAAGACCCCCGACAGCTAGATGGCAGCAGTGTCCCGCTGAAATCTGTCTTCGAGTCATTCAAAGATTATTAGGAGTACAAGTTGGGTCACAGGTACTACAGTACTCCAGAACCCTGGTGTCGGAGTACACCTTTATCCCGCACGTTTATTTTTAAATGTTCTTCCTGCTCTACCGTCCTCACTTCAACTCAGGCAGGGCAGATCATTGGCTAATTAATGTTGTGAGGAGCAGGAGACTCTAAAATATGCAGGACGGGGTGGACTCCAGTAGTTTGAATATGCTGTGTGCCAAGTTAAGATAAGATCTTATTGCATAGCTAGCTAAAAACAGTAGAGCGCCTCAAAAGCATCAGCCGTGTGAAGGAGATGAGCTATAGTGATTCAGCAGCTAATATACTTCCAAATGAATAGATGAAATTCTTCTGCTGGTTTATAAAACTTTGCGCGCGCATTATTGAGATGACTTTTGAGGAAAGTGTGGGGTTTTTGTGAATGCAGCTTGCAAAGAGATCAACTGAAGGACTATAAGCTTTTAGTCAGTCTCATAACGAAGCCATTTTTGTCCGAGTTGCGCTTATTTCCGAGAGATGAATTTATGCGTGCTTCACATTTGCGTACCGAGACAAGTAATCTTGCACGCCGCTATTTGCGTTTGTAAACTTGTGTCTGATAGTGATGTCTGATCAATTTCCTTAGGGATCAGTGGAGCTGGGAGATTCCTCCCAATCATACCAAACCAAGACAGAAAAGGTGAAGCCCCAGCATGCTACGGTGGACCTCAGCCAAACCAGCAGATTTCAGAGTGACAGATCTATGAATGAATTCTTCCACAGGTACTAATGGCTGAAGGCTTTATGAAAAAGAAAAAAAAAAAAGGAAATGGTTATAATTTGTGTATTGACAGGAAACTGGTGCATGCCTCTAAAATGCCTCGAGTGTTCTTTTGACTGGAGGAAGTATTTAGCCGATACCTTTGTGATCTCTTGTAGCTCGGCTGATGTATCAGATGCTAAGCATTATCCGTCACCGGAGAGTGGCTATTCAGCTGCACGCGTTCGACCTCTGATCAGCTGTAAAAGACGACGTCTCATCCAACCCGGCATGCTTCAGAACCTCAACAGGAAGGTGTGTGGAAAATGTCTGATAGTAGGACGTCAAAAGTCATTTCAGTTTGGTATATAATTACCTCAGGTTTGGTTTTACTGTTCTTAATGACATTATAAAATGACGCACATTTTATTTATACATGGGTATTGCGATCTCATCCATCCTCAGGTACAGAGAGTGTGTTCCCTAACAAGACCGTGTGACGTGAACAGTGCGTGTGTGATGTGTGGGGGCAGTCAGCTCCACCCTAAAGCAGAGCGACAGTTCGAGTGCCCTCTGGTGGAGGCTGTGGCCCTTCAGGACCCCAGCGTCCATCCTACACTGTCCCTGCAGTCAGGTACACGCACACAGGACTGGTGTCCTGGATGCCAAATACAATTCATCATCTCTAGTATTTGACCGGCGCGATACGGCTAATAAGTAAGGGAGATTTTGTTTTGGGAGAAACCGTTTTTATTCTAAATAAATATGCTTGATTTCGGTGGCCTTGTATGGTGCTTGAAAGCTGGTGAAGAGCTCTTTAACAATTCTAACGTGGTCTTGTAAGCATATTGTATCATTTGTGTGGGTCATTGCAACCCAAAGCTCTCAGGCAATTAGACTTCATGGAAGGAACGTGATCACGTGACCAATCAGCTTGTATATATTTCAACTCTATGCATATGTTGGGACCCCTGGTGTTCAAACATTGCAACTGCACTACATGCATAATTACTAAAATGCTGATTTGCATCAGATTTTTGCATTGTGTAATTCACTCGTTAAACAACATGAGCATATTGTGTAAAACTGAAGAAGCAAGACCGTCAGACGTTATTTTTGTTGAAGGGACAGCATTGTGATTTTATTCCGGTTGAACGATTCCATGATTGACCCTGACTATGTTTCCACGGACAGCAGTAATTATTGACCTTATTCTGAATAAGACAATATTGTGATTAAGGTGTTTACATGAGTCGCTTTTAGAATATTCCATTCATAGATCAATTAACAGCACACGTCATTACGTCCCCACACCACGCCGTCCGACGTTCCCTCCAGAATTTCACATATCGACAATAAAGTTCATCTTTGTTATGGAACCGTATACAGTTCTGTATATGATTTTTTTAATTTTAATTAAAAAATTTTAATTTTACGCACGCTTCAAGTGCGGTTAATTATTTACCTACTATATAGAAAAACATGTATTTCACGTATTACCTGTTTACCGTAAAACGGTTGAGCGTTGCCGTGTGTGTACGTGTCCTGTCGCAACTCCCACGCGACGTTAATAGTGTGATTAAGGTGTGTACATGTCTGTAATGTGACTAAAACAGGAATACTCATGTTTTTTAATCTGCGTTTACTTCGAGTATGACTTTAGTCGGTTTAAGGTCATCAGAAATGGCTGTTTACATGCTAGAGTCGTAATCAGACTATCGTCTTAATCGGGTTCATATCAGAATATCGTTGTCCGCGTAAACGTACTGATCGTTAGTATATGTGCTGGACTCTCTGTTTCAGACATGCATCTCAGTATACAGCTTCAAAGAGTGCTGAAGTCTCACTGGCAGAGCCGGCACATGGAGAAAGTCAAGCCTCTGAAAAAGATGTCGCTCAAACACAAGCTCTCGCACTACTCCTCCTCCTCATCTGCACTAACCAAGCACAAGTTTAGGCTTTCCAACTCGCCCATGGCTGCCATCAGTAAGTATAGCGTTAAGTGGGCACACATACACTTCGCAAATACACCAAAGATCTATGTGTAGACACCAGCTGTGAAACAGGATACAACACATCATGTGTACATAACAGCGTTACATGTAAACGTAATGTTTTTAGAACAGTACCACATTCCACAGCCAATCGTTTTTGTTGTTCTCTGTAGCGTTGTCTGTATTGCATTAAGGCGGGCAAAGTTCCGGCATAAACGTAGACGTTGATTTTATTAGACCGTGGCTTTGATTTTGCAAAGATGATTTGAAGCATAGTGCCACTATTTAGTGTAAATAATTTAAATTCAACACAGCAAGAATAAATAAGGTAGATCAATGTGATATGATGACAGATAGCAGTGACGTCCATTTTAGTGTGTAAGCAAGATAGCCCAGCTTAATTAATTAATTAATTAATTAATTAATTAATTAATTATTTATTTCCTTGGTTGCCGAAGGAACTCTCCCTGCAGCCGTCCATATCGTCCCTGTTATATGTTTTAAATGAATTTTGCTATATGTTACGTATTCACTTTGTCTCTTCAGGGTTCGCCAGCAATAAGAGCCGAACAGAGAGGGCACGAAAACAGGGTGAGGCTGGCATCCGCTTGCCCAAGGTTGACGCACACACCCCCTGCAGGACGGGGCGGCTTCTGGACAGGAGCCTCAACCGGAAGAGGGCCAGGGAGAACTCGCTGGACCGAACAGAGTGTGAGTCCTTCATGAGAATGCATGATGAATGTATACATTCTGTCTAGGGCTGGATGTCAAGTGACTAACAGCTAATTGATGTCTTTAGCATTAGTTAAACCTGAATCCAGTAGCAGTGTTGGAGTCTGTCCAATGTACCATTTGGCACATTTATGCACGTAATAAACTATCAAGTAAAATACACGGTACTTCCTGTCTAAAATCAAGCTCTTTCAATCTGTCGTTTGCTCATTTTGCTCTCCTCCTGCTATATTACTAAACAGCCCCAAAGCTGCAGTTTGATACAGGGAGCCCGTATCCGCCCGTATCTCAGTCAAGCATCCAACCATCCACCCCCAGCACCGTGAGCAGACAGATGTGTCTGCCCAGTGACAGCTCCACACCTCTGGGCCCCAGCATTCAGACTGGCTCCTGCTCTATGGTACATGCTTTTCTCGATTTAAGATGTTATCTAATTTCACATTGCAGTAATTGCTGTGTATGACAGTGTCCTAACACAGTGGTTCCCAAACTTTTCCAGGGCAAGGCCCCCGATATGGCATTAACATTTGACCGAGGCTGCCCTTTTGCAAGATGTCTTTAAAACACATTAAAAATACAGACTTCTGAATATATCCCCCCCTTTTTTTTTATTAATAATTACATCTTTACATTACATTAGGAATTGATTGTGTGTGGTTGTCTGAGAGTGAATTTATTTTTCAGACCAAATTGTTGAGGCCCCCCCAGGCGGCCCCTAAGGTGGCCGCAGCCCCCACTTTGAAAACCACTGTCCTAACAAACTAATTAATCCCAGTAGGGGAGATCTTTCCACCGACTGCCACGTTGTGCCTTAGGCGGTGTGTGTAGTGCAGCAGTAGGTTGTATTCGGAACCAGGAGAATGCGCTATTTACAGGGTTCGTACGGTCATGAAAAACCTGGAAAAGTCATGGAATTTTAAAACAGCAATTTCCTGGCCTGTAGAAGACGTTTTGTGGAAGTCATGGTAATTTGCTTCACGAAATACCTGTATAGTAGAATATATGTTTAATTGTTAGTATGGGTTAAACAGTACGTGATGTTCAGGCGTTCAGCCATGTCGTGATCAGTAACGTAACGTTCCGTTCTCTGCGTGGGGTCACGTCTGGCACAGTTACGGCTTGTACTTTGAATCAAGGAAGGTGAGCTTTACTATTCACGGAAGCCACGTGACGCTTCAGTTTTAACCGTGAAAGAGTGCGAGATAAAATGTAAGCTTAGGAGCTAAAGTTTAATATATGACAAAAGTTTAACGTCTGACAGTAATATCCAGGGGTGCAAACGGTTACCGTATACACGTAATGGCTCGTTGACCAGAAAGCGAGACGAACATCAACAAAGCCGTTTTCAGTATATTAGGCGGAAGATTGAGAATGGACGTGTGCGTATTGTGAAAGAATTTAACTAAGTGAATTGAATTTAAAACATCGGGAAGGCATTCTGCATGCACAAGTCTAAGCATGTGAATGAGGTTGCTATGAGGTGTTCTCTAATCATGCTGAAGGCTCATTGTTGTTGTTTACTCCATGAGAGGAGACACCCAAGTGAAGCGGGGTGAACCTAAAAGCTACTTTCAATGAAAACTTTCATTTAGCCGTAGAATGGCGTATTACCTTGCTACCTTGTAAACATGACGCATCTTTCATTGAAGCAGTAAGTCTAGCTCCCCCCCCCCCCCCCCTTTTTAACTTAGTGTTGCTTTCCTTTTGCAGCCAATTAGAAAGCGGAGAAGTGAAAACTCATTTGATATCAACAACATAGTCATCCCCATGTCCGTGGCTGCCACTACCAGAGTGGAGAAGCTTCAGTACAAGGAGATCATCACACCAAGGTACACAAACCTGTGTATCTGCTTGAGTTCACAGTACCACAACCGCGACATGTTTCTCTAACATGGCTTTGTTTTGTTTTTAGCTGGAGGGAGGTGGACGTGTTTTCTCAACCCCTCGCCGAGGAAGACGAGAATGTAGAGGTACAGTGGCTTCCTGTCTTTGCATTTCTTCATCGCATGCTGCTCAGCCCCCCATTCTTCAAATGAATTTGTGAGTGTGTCTCTCTCCAGGTGGAGGACTTGTCTGACGCTGCGTTTATGCAGCTCCATCAGAAGTGTGAGGACCAGGAGCGCAGCCGCTGGAGATGGACCGCCCTCACTCCAGCCAAGAGGAGAGGCAGCAGGTATCTTCTGAATAATTCACCTGCATCCTACAAACTGAACCCATGCTGTTTTTAATTGTAGTATATTATGAATTGGTCTAGTGTATATGATCAAAAATTCATTATATGAATGCGATACAAAAGTCTCTTCTCCTACTGAGCTCAGTATGTTCCAAGCATGCTTTCTATTGAGTAATTGATCTTCATTGTTATTCAATCCGTGCTATGTGGTGGTGTTTTGTGAAAGGGACTCTCGACGGATCAGCCACCCATCGAACATGTTTGTTGTGCAACTAAAGCATTCCTACTGCGGTGTTATGACAAACGGCTTAACAATTGCTGTTGTATTCGTTTAATAACTGGCCTGTTATAAAAACTATCATCAGATTATATGTAATCGCTTATTATTGACTTTTTTTTATATGGTTCTTGAATAAACAGTTTGTTTTCGAGGCAAAGCCAGACCTGCCAGTTTTCACACATTTTGCGTAGGAGATCGATCAAAATACGCTTAAAGCACCGTCGTCTGCTTTTCCTCTGATTAAAAACAGCTGAATGATCGACAGTTACGTAGGTGTTTAACACTCTTATATTAACTGAAACCTCCTGGAAGCCCCGCCCCCTTCTGCCATGACACTTAATCGATCTATTGACCGGTGCTCTGGTCTCAACCCAGTTTTCCTGTATGAAATATGCCTTGACGTGGCACCCTTCATTTGTGTGAAGGTAACATGGGAAATGTTTCGAGTCTATTAATACGAATATGGACGCATTTCGGACTTAAAAGTATGTAGTTAGAATCAGTTAACTACACTGATTGGGATCTCGACCGTGACGTAACCGTAATGTTGAGACGAGCCGGAACTTCCAAAACGCATACGTGATTTTACAGCTCTTCTCGTGTCACCTGCAGGTCGTACAAGTCTCTGGACGGTCGGACAACTCCGTCTCTGAGTGGAACGAACCCATCCACTCCACAACCGTCGTCTCCAGACACTGGACACTTCCACCTGCTGCAGGACTACGGGCCTGTTCCATCACCCCTCAGCCCTCCCAGCCCTGATACACCCTGCTCTCGTGATGCACACACACCCTCATCAAGGGACTCATACACACCTCACATGAGAGATACACACCGGGCGGTGTACAGCGAAGACACGCGTTGTTCGACACCAGACTGCACCTATGAGGAGAGAGTAAGTAAATCCCGAACACAGGCAGGGCAAATAAATGGATCAGTCAGTTCCTGTTAGGGAAGTCAGATAGAGAAAATAGGACTGGGTGTTTTACCACCTGTTTTTAATGCACACATTTGGTGTCGGTGTTGCTATGACGGCCAGGGGCGTGTGAGTGAAGATTGACAGCTCGCATGCAGACTGCAGTCACCTTGTGTTTATTTAGAGCAAGTCCAAGCTCATGTCAGTTCACTATAATGTCGGTAGAAGATACCTGCATCGTTCTGCTTCAAAAAGATCATTGGATGCCATCTTTCATCCAGCCACTGTGTGTGTGTGTGTGTCTAATTGTGAAAGCGATTGGGTAAAATTTTTAATTTATATAGCACTTTTAACAGTGGACATCATAAAGCAGCTTCCAAATATAGATTTAAATTTGATGCAACAGATTATCCACTTGATTTGTTGGATAAAAATGAATTGTTCATTCCAGTTGGTTATTTCTGTTCAGATTCAGGTATTTATACTGTAATTGTATACATTTATTTATTAAAAAAAAATAATAAAATAATTTTTTTCCTGATTCATTTACATTTCAACAGATTATTAGGTGGATAATGAGTCCAAATTGAATCAAATACATTTCCTGTAGATGAGTAGTCTGTGCTTGTTGCAGCAATCGGATATGAATCAGGAAACTGGGTACTTTGGCAGCAGGAATGATGGGACAGATGTAAATTACTCCATATGTCCTGCTGATTAAATCCTGAGCATGAAGTGCTAAAGCTAGTAGGCTAGTAGCTCTAACTGTTTTTTTTTTTTTTTTTTTTTTTTTTTTGGGTGTTAATGTTTCTGTAGACGGTGCAACCATGGGAGCGCAGGAGCTTCCCCCTCTCTGACGACCCACTGCTGGAACCCAAAGTGGACCCACGACCACATCAGAGATTTAGCTGCGGGGCCGAATCAGAGAGCGAAACTTCATCAGCCTAACAACAGTCTCCAGCACACAGCCCCACCCAAACTGCGGGGGGGCCCATAAAACCACACCCCTTCTGGCATTAACCGAAACGAAAAAAAGAACTCGTATTAAAACAAAACAAAAAAACAATAAATAAATATATTAAAGAACTTCTGTTGTTTGATATTCAAACATCAGCCAAATATTTTCACAGTTTTTAGTGAATATTAAGGAACGTAGAAACTTAAACCTGTCTCATGAAGCTCTTTTCTCACAGAAAAACTTTAAATGTATTAAAAAAAAAACACACAAAACAAACAAACAAAAAAAAACATTAATCTTCTGATAGTCAGCTAAACTATGTTCTTGGTGTGGTATTCTAACCTGTCAGGTGAACACTTTGTAGCGCACTATGTAGCAGACATCTCGAAGGGGGCTTGACCAAAGGGTGTTTCCCTGCTGACTAGTTTGTGTATGCTTGTAATGTGGAGTGATGACCAAAACCAGACAAAATAGGTTTTTCTCATTAATCTTTACTAATAGACACATCAAATGTATCTTCCTCAATAGAGTACACATCGTCAACTAGAAGCACTTCGTAGGACGTCTCTATGTATCACACAATTCCCATCCCTGTTGCACTCACGACTCCGGTTTCACTCCAACATGCTCTTGTACACTGATCTGTCCCCAGTCTAAGATCATTTATGTCTGGCAAGTCACCAATTATACGTTAAAACCATACATACTTCCTCTGTAAATGGAAGTCTTTGATACATCATGTAGAATATTTACAGCTGGGCTTTTTAATGATACTTCAGTCCAGGATGTGAAAAGATTATTTAAGCAGAATTTCAATATCAACTGTGTCTTCACCTTTTTTTTAATATTTGCTCAAAATCACTTGTGCAGAACGTTTCATTTCTGGTCTCCATTTACTCTCAGGTTTTACAGTAGGTGAGGTGGTTTCTCTTGAAATGTATGTCTTTTGCTTAATTGTTCCTGTATACAGCAAATCTGGCCTGAAGTTCACACTTCTGTCACACAAAAGCCATCACACTTCCCCAGAGTAACTACTGGCTATGCAAATCAACGTTATGGTTATATCATCTCATCTCCATGTTCTTTCTTTCTTTGTTATTCAATCGCAATGCTTTTTTCTTTTTTCTTTCCCCTCTCTCCCCCCCGTCCCGTGATCTCGTTTCTGTAGTTACACAAGACAGGCTCCATTGTAAGTTTAAATTGTTTGAAAAGTTGAAATCATTTGCAAAAAAAAACAAAACAAAACAAAAAAAGGCTTGTAAATAGTACCATTAAAAGAAAATCAAACCCCTCCAACTGTTGCCTGTTAATGACCTGTGCACAATAGTTTCTCTCATGTGGTTTGATGTGATCACTGGGGCCATAGTGATTTTTGCTCTCCAGAAACATATGGGAAGGCATCGAAATACAAAAAAAAAATTCCTCAATTCATGTTGCTGTAAGAATAAATGCACAAAAAAGAAATTAATAGAATAGTAGTGCTTGGCAGTTAAGGCTCTGAGTTACTGATCAGAAGGTCAGGGGTTCAAGCCCCAGCACTGCCAAGCAGCCACTGTTGGGCCCTTGAGCAAGGCCCTGGGTGACCCTGCACTCTGACCCCAACTTCCTAACATGCCGGGGTATGCGAAGAAAAGAATTTCACTGTGCGTATGTATATGCGATCAATAAAGACTCATTATCATTATTTCAGAATCATAATCAGTGTAAAAATGCTTCAAAAATGAATAATGCGATTCAATGGCCCAAAAGATGTTTGAACTTATTTGCAAGGTCTATTACCAGTTTTCGTTCTAATTTCAATAATAATGTTGGTAAAGCCCAGAGTCCGAGTGCGTCATGCAGAAGTATTGAGCCCTCAGTATGTACTATAAATGACCATGGGTAAAACTGGAAGGGGGTTGGGACTGGATCTGCCTGGTGGTTAAAGAAGGCCCCAGTTGCCCCTTGTTTAATATCAACAAACTGCACATTTGGAATGAAAAAACAAACAAAACAGAAGCAATGCCTTGATATTATCAAGCTATTTCTAACTATGCTAGAGGTAACCAGTGCAGCACAGTGTACCTTCATCATAATAATTACTACATAATTATTAGCAGCCTTCATAAACCTGAGCTTAAATGTTTGTATGAAATAAACATAGATGTTCTGGAGTTCTAAATCATGGGTCAGTGAATGAACAAACAATGGCTTCTCTTGAAGAAGAGTTCATGAGGGCTTCATTCATGGCAGTCTGCAGTGCAATGCTCAGATATTTTCAGACATATTTGATAATCTTGCTTATGAACTTTACAGCAACCTGCACGCCAGTGACATGACTGAACGTTCAAACGTGGACGGTGTTATTTACAAGCCTAACGGCATGGTTTAAAATTCAAACTTTCCCATGGAATGCTTACCCACGGTTCCTTTTTTTGCTTTCTTTTTTAAACAGTCGCATGTATTCCAGAGTGGATGTGTGCAATCAAATAAATGCATAATCCCCATTAAATTACTTTCATACAGTGTGTGCATGGAACAGGTATTTTTTTAAAACTTAAACAATACAATACAATTAGGAAATATTGACTGTGGTCTCTTTCAAATACGTTAGACAGAGACAATATCACAGAACACTAAAGTAAGCAATAAAACACTTGCTGGGGTGGTGTGATGCAACCCAACACGAAGCAGTTACCTCTACCACCCTTAAGTTTAATATTTCCTACCGAATGTCTTAAGTATCCCACAACAATTTGCCATTGATTACAATTTTAATTTGCTAACGAATGACATAACCATTTATAGTTATATTTAATGTTGTGGAATGTCCATGAGACAAGTTAGTTATCACTTATGTTATAGCAGCTATAAATTAATAATAAAAAATGTATAAATAAAAACCCACAGGTTCTCACATTACCAAGAAACTGGGAAGTGTCCTATTCATTCCTCTGTCCTGAATAATTTCCCATGATGTAAAGCGTACTGACTTTTATAAAGTTCTGACACTGACGTCTCCTTACGTATGTATCCTTATGGTTTTTCTTTGTTAACAACCCATTTTTTTACTCCATTTCTTATTAATCTCAGATTATGCGGATTATGAGTTGTTGCAGCAGAAATGAGCACAGGTTTAATATAAACCTATGTGTTTTGAATTACAGACAGCGTTAATATGAAAGCTGCTGTTATTGAAGATTAATGAACACCTGCTGACCAATCAGATCTGAGAGTGCAACACTGCTGTGGTATAACTGCATATTATCAGTGTGGTGATACTTAACAGCAATCCATTCTCCCATTGTGCCTTTATTGCAACATATACTATACGGCCATATACACATATACTAAACGTTTGGGGACATCTGACCATCACACCCATGTGTTTTTTGAACATTCCAGATCTAGTCAACCTTTGCTGCGATAATAACCTCCATTCTTCTGGGAAGGCTTTCCAATAGATTTTTGAACATGGTTGTGGGGATTTGTGCTCATTTAGACAGGAGGAGGCCCGGGGTATAGTCGCTGTTCCAGTTCATCCCAAAGGTGTCCAGTGGGGTTGAGGTCAGGGGTCTGTGCAGAACACTTGAATTTGTCCACTCTAAACATGGAAAATTACACCAGCCAGCCGTAATATAAAAAACACTGGCAGGTGAAGTAAATAATATTGATAATCTTGTCACAATCGCCTGTCAAGGGGTGGGATATATTAGGCAGCAAGTAAACAAGCAGTTCTTGAAGTTGATATGTTGGTAGTAGGAATAATGGGCAAGCATAAGAATGGCACCCTGTTCAGGGTGTACCCCGCCTTGTACCCCTTGCTCCCTGGGATAGGCCCCAGGTTTCCCCGCAACCCTGAAAAGGATAAAGCGGTATAGAAGATGGATGGATGGATGGATGGGCAAGCATAAGGATCTGAGCAACTCTGACAAGAGCCAAATTGTGATGACTAGTACGGCAAAATGGTGGGTCTTGTTTGGTGTTCCCGGTATTCAGTGGTTTGTACTTACCAAAAGTGGTCCAAGGACGGACAACCGGTGAACCGACGACAGGATCATGGGCACCCAAGGTGTGAAAACAGTGCATCGCAGCTTGCTGTGGATTGGGCAGACCAGACAGAGTGCCCATGCAAACCCCTGTCTACCACCAAAAGCACCTACAATGGGCATGAACTAGAACAATAGTTCACCAATTTTGAGTAGTAAATGTAAGTTAACAAGGGCATGTAAAAACAATATTGGAATGCAGAATTCTTAGATGTTCACCCTGGAACAATACCGAATTAATGAACACAGCTGAAATATAGCTGCATGCTGCTCAGGCTGTCTCTTTTTTATGTCCAGTTAATTGCATTTGAAGAACAACAACTGCCTGTCGATGTTGGACTGCTCACCTCGAGTGTAATTTCACTTTATGATGATGAGTGACATTATATTTATTCTGTAGTTTCCATTCGGCAAAAAAAAAACAAACAAAAAAAAAACTTATAAACATACAGTGGTTGCATTATGACATTTTACATTTTATCATGTTACATTACATTATTTCACGCGTTTTATTTAAAGCAACTTACATCCTGAGACAGGACGCAATCCAAGCCATTGACTTCTTTTCTTTGAGGAACTTTTCAATGCTGTTTCCAGTTCCAGTGGTCTCATAACCCAATAATCATGATGAATAAAACTCACGGTTTTAAGTCCCTGTCATTGGTGATGTGCATTAAAAGTGTCCATTCTCAGATGTTTTGCAACATGATGTTTTGAAAGGCTATTCAAGGGTTCTTTGGATGATTAAGGGTACTAGCGTTGTACTTTCATCTTCTGATGAAAGGAAACGCCGTTGTTGGCGATTCAACATAGAACCTTCAAGGTTTCCTCAGAGAGACCGGCCAAAGAACTGTTTAGGGTTCTAGATTTCACATCCCCCACCCCCACGAGTGCAGTTAATTGTCATTCTTTCATTTAGACAACAGTCTGGGACTGTCTGGGACTATGTCTATCCTGTTTAAAGGATTTTTCTCAGTAATTAATAATATTGTGTCTGACTTAGACCGATATTACAGCACAGCAGAAAGTAGATATTTAATAATAGGGTACCATTGAAGGCATTTTCAAAGGAACAACATTCAAAACAGACTCATCTCTCTAAGAGCAAATTTGGAGCCAAACCACGCCAGCAAGATAGCATAACAGAGCCACTGGTATTTCTTTTAATTTCTCAACAGTCTGCATGTTATGAACCAATATAGTAATAAAGTCTGCACTCTTTAGTAATTTACCTTCTTGACATCAAACAAGGCCATTTTATAAGGAAAATCAGCCAAAAGAAAGGTTATTCTTTATAGCCTTTATTTCCAAATTCACATGTACATTAACAAGAATCAGTTATTATTAAAACACACAAGAACAATATTGACAATCACATTTTTTTTCAAGCTAAAATGTACAAGCGCAGAATTAGGTGAATGGTGTCAATGACAGCAGGATGGCAAACCCACCAGCTCAAGCTTACAGTGTGGAACAAGACCTTACACTTAGAGTGGTGGCCTTCCCTCTTTACAAGGTCACATCTGGATCATGGTACCCTTCCCTTGACCCACTCTTGTACATGGAACACAACTTCTTTCACCCAAGGCAAAACTTCCATTAGCCCAAATACCACATACAGTATACAAACCCCATCCAATAACATTCAAAAACACATTGCCAATCCATATAAAACAAACAAACAAACAAAAAAAAACAGAAAGTTAGCATGCATGCACTATTGTGGTGCGAGCAACAACCGCTGAACTGCTCTGCTATTTTTTTTTTCAGCACTCATATTCCTTGGCAAATAGATGAATCATAAATGTTAATACACATACATTATCTAACTAACGCTATCTATACAGCTCCTGCTCCATCATAAAGAAAGGGGGCGGGGGTCATCTTTTGAATAGTATATTCCCTTCTACAACTATACGGCGCAGAAATAAAAGCACAATCCAGATTACAGAATATACAGTAAAAAAGAACAGTTTTCCAAACTGGAGGTGATGCAGTGGCATGCAAGGAGCATAGATAGACATTTTGAAGCTCGATGGGCGTGCTGTGACAACGCAGTCTAGGCTACTATGTTAGAATTTTAGCAGTGTCATTGGTTGAAAGCTTGATTTTGTAGAAATCAAATCAGTCTGTGTCCTAAAAAACCTGGAGTTTTTAGACTGGAGTTGTATAAAACGGGAGTGTACACAATGTGCCTTCCATGCAATTCAACTGGGGTTTGAAGGACAATACAAGAACACTGTTGACAGTGATTGTGTAAAATATGATGAAAGATCAGTGTTGAAATAAATGCTTTGCTGATAGTTCAATGACCAACTTTTCACAGTACGAGAGTGTGGGCATGAACAAAGCACAAAACTGGTACAAAACACGTTTGGGTTAAAGATACACCATCTGTATGTACTTCAATTTCATGAAGAGTTTGAACTTAAAATCATCCCTATGACTGAATTCTCACCAACGCACACAGTTCTAAATAACCAACAGCAGCTTATTCATTAATGTAATGATGAAACCTGGTCCAAAAAAAAAACATTCAAATTTTTTTTTAAGTCAAATCTGTTAATATTGTGTTCAAAATGTTCAATATTCTCGTTCATACCTCATCTCTCGACATTGGGCGAAGGTGACAATTATTATTAATGTTAGCGTTCAGGAATATAAATGTGAGTGAATTATTATCACCAAAGCTACACTGCTGCAACCAGTGAAAAAGTTAAATAGGAGAGGCATCTACAATGCAGCACTGAAAAGAAAACAAAACCCAAACAAACTTAAGACTGCCAGCAGGCTCAACACTTTTTTTTTCCATATCAAATACAACTCATATCCACAGAATAATACTGTAAGAAAAGTGCCTGACAAACAACATTTCATTTACATGAAGCTCGCCAAATCTCACTCGATTTTCGGAAACATCTCACAAATCCTGTTTAGTTGTTTTTGATATGCCCCCCCACCCGCCCCTCTAATGTTAGATGGAAGGTCGGCGAGATATTAAAAACCTCTGACTTTTTCCTCAAAGTAAAGCACATTCCTACCTCTGTAGTACCCTGTTTAAATACATTACGATTTTAATTCGTACTTCATGTATCAATTTTACGAAAACCTTTTGCTCTTCGGGGAACCAATTTATGTGAGACCTTCCATATACAATTCTCAAACACCAAAGCGAGAGAAAGAAAAATTTACCTGGTCTTTCCAATCTTTTCAGACTGTCCAGATCGAATATTTTCCCAATTTCGTGAAGCTGGGACGAATCGAATAACACTTAAAACACGAGGTTTAGAAAATGGGACTGTTATGTCAAAGGAAAAGAATTAGATCATTAAACCTAAGAGGTACAGCTAAAGAGACACTTTTTTTTTTGCAGTCGTGGGCAGCTGATGCTCACGACATGGTAAGGCCTAATACAAATAATGTTGCAAAACTTCAACAGTGTTAGCGAGGGCTCCATGATATGGGATCCTCGTCAGCAATGGAATGGGGGAGATGAAGACTTTCATATGTCCGTAAGTGACTGTAACAAGTGGGTTTAGGACTGAGGAGAGGACGTGGAGAGAGATCACAAGCCCTGCTTGGCCAACGAGGCGCTCACCTCATCTGCGAGGGTGGAGAGCTGAGGTGGGTCAGCCATGTTGATGCTGCCAGAAGAGGAAACGGTGCTGAGCTGCTGGGGAGACTCTTCCAGAGAGATGATCTCAGCGCCATGGTCAGTCCGCGCCTTCGCCTGCTCACGGAACAGCAGCTTATGTGTCTCAATCTGGGATGAGCAAAAAAAAAAAAAAAAAAACTGATGTTCACTTGGTCTCATAGACTCAAGAGTTATGCACAGTTATGTGCTTCCTGCTGTTCTGTGTAGTGTGTGTACTGCAAAGTTACTGTCTTTATTGTATAAAGATTCGCTGCTCACCTTATCTTACACTTTTCACCCTATCTGCACTTTACATACTCGTTTTTTTCTGTTGTTTTTTTTAGGGCAGCACTCTTAGAAAAAGAGTTCTACGGTCTCACTCTGGGGAAACTTAAAGGGGACCAGCAGTTCATGCAAAACTCCTTTATTTGCTAGAGATGTTAGCCAGACAAACATCAAGAATAACCAGACAAGAATAACAATTACAGTTGCCCCCTTGTGGTCAAAATGTTCAGTACAAGAACAAATTACTTTTATTTCAACAATAAAGTATCTAAAAAAATGTATTTGTGGTTTGGTCACAAATTCATGAACTTATTGTACTAATCTATTTACATGAATCAATTTAAAGCATAAAATTGTATCACGACTTAAAATATAAAAATGTGTCAAAATCAACATTTGTATTAAATAGATCGTTATTTTGATAGGAGTCAATAAAGATACCAATATTTGTTTGTTGACAAATTCAGAGGAATAGCTATTCTACTGACCTCCTGCTATCGTTAGCCCAAAAGTAAGTATTATGTGTTGAGTAAGAATTAAAACATGGTGTTATGATTATCACACACAAGTTGATTATTTCCCTATAACAGCTTTATTCTTCTTAAACCACAACAGTTTGCCAATTCTACAATGAATTCTTTTTTTTTTTATTAACTGAAGAACAATGAATCTTTCATTTTATTGATTTATAGTTATGTTCAAAGGTTTTTGAACCGCCACAAAAACAAGAGAGTACCTGTTATCAATTATCTTATAAACATGACGTCATCCCTTCACTAAGCTCTTTTTCCCCCTCTCACATGAAGTTAATAAGAAACAAAATGATGCCTGTAATTACTAGGAAAGTGCAGAGCACAAAGTCCTCTGTCCTGAAGACTTTCTCATGTTCAGAAACTGTTACTGAGACTGGAGACTCTTCCAGAAATATCTCCTCACAGGAGATATTTTATCTGCCTTGCTAATAAATAAATAAATAAAAAAACCCCTCAATATAAATGTACCTTATATACTATAGTTATAGTTGATTATTCAATACATATTACTCCAGCACAGAAGAAAATTTATGCTCCTCACACACCCATCACTTCTCTGTCCGAGAAGGCGCTTAAGGTGCCACTCCATTAAACATTGATGTGGATGGATTTCATACACACTCCCTTCCTAGATACTTACTGGAGTCTTCAATCTTTATCTGGGGGTTGCTGAGGTGGATAGGATCTGGGGAGACACTGATGGATGATGGGGTGGTGGGGTCACTGGGGTCTGGGGAGAGAGAGCCCTCATTTTGGGGCATGCCTGCACCTCTCCCTTTCTCTCTCTACACACCCAGCCCATGGTGGCAAATGAATGGTGACATAAGCAACATATGGAACCAAAAACATAGAAAATTAAAATTAGATGGTTGCAACATAAACGGCACAGGGAATGCAAAATGAGAACAAATTCTTGGGTAGACTGAAAAATAACCAGAAACAGAAGAAAAAGAAACAGAAATGATAAGAAATGTTTCCAATAGAAATAGTTTGGAAGAAAAACGTGGCAGGAATTATACATTATATGGCCTAACGCTTGTGGAGACCTGGTAATCACACAGCTATGTCGGCCTTCCCCATACTGTTGCCACAACGTTAGAAGCACACAATTGTATGGAATGTCTTTGTATGTTGTAGCTTCATAGTTCACTGGAGCTGGAAGGGCCCAAACCTGTTCCAGCATGACAGTGCACCTGTGCACATAGTGAGCTCCATGCAGACATTGTTTGCCAAAGCTGGTGTGAAAAAACTCGAGTGATCTGTACAGAGCCCTGTCCTCATCCCCACCTCTGGAATACCAACTGCACTCCAGGTCTCCTCACCTACCACCAGTGCCTGACCTCACTAATGCTCTTGTGGATGAAAGAGCACAAATCCCCACTTCCACGCTCCAAACTCTAGTGGAAAGCCTTCCCAGAAGAGTTGAAGTTATTATAACAGCAAAGGAGGGACTAAATCTGGAATGGTATGTTCAAGAAACACATATGGTCAGGTCTCCTTCAACCACACCCAAGAATATCTGGCAGAGAGGTGATAAAAAAGCTGTAAGAGATAATGGAAGGAAAGGAAGCACTAACTCATCTGTTAACTTGAATTGCCTTGGACATTACATCAATCACTAGCCTATCTTAACTTTCTACATGAAACTATTGAAATAATTTTGACTATAAAAGAAAACACATTAGATTTGGAAAAACTCATCAAATATCTCTGAGGCTGGATTCTGGTAAAAAGACGAAAAAAAATAGCCTTAAATTGTGTTCTTCTACCTATAACGCTGACACCAACTTTTAGAAAATATAAATGTACAGTATTTCAACAGTGACATGGAAATGTTATTTTTTCAGTAAGTCTTCCTACACATGTTAAAAACATTGCTAGCTAAGTGTGATTTCCTTATCCATCTATCCATTTTACATGCCTGGAACCTATCCCCGGGAGCATGGGGCACAAAGCGGGGTACACCCTGGACAGTGTGCCAATCTATCGCAGGACACACACCCATTCATACATTACAGACAATTTGGATATGCCAATCAGCCTACCATGCATGTCTTTGAACTGGGGGAGGAAACCGGAGTACCCAGAGGAAACCCCCGCAGCACGGGGAGAACATGCAAACTCCGCACACACAGGGCCATAGCGGGAATCGAAATTCCAGCCCTGGAGGCGTGAGGTGAACGTGCTAACCACTAAGCCACCATGCGCCCATGATTTCCTTATGAAGTTGTTAATAAGTTCAGTTTGTAATTAGATAACACTGATCAAATTGTCCATGATGCTCCTGCAGGACAGTGGAGTTGTAATGGAATCTGTAAATGTCAGGTGAACATTTTAGACTATGGGGCAATATGGCATTACACACACATACACATTAATTTAACAACTCTTTCAGACATAAGGAGGGAATGCTGATGGAAGCACAAACCAATGTAAAATCAACCATCTACATGAATGGTTTCTAATGAAACCCTTTCTTTTTGCTTACCCTCTTCTGACCGCCTCCAGCCACATGCCCAATGTTGTCTAGAGAGCCGATCTTTGACTGCGCCTTGAATTCCAATTTCTCAGATCTGATCTCAATGTTTCCACCTCCTACAATAATAAAAAAAAAATACACGATGCACTGTACAGAAATATTACTGTTTGTCAATTATTATAGTAATATTAATCTCAGCCATTTGATATTGCAACATACAATCAAGCACTCAATTGCAATGTACCACTGTTATGAAGCGTGAACACAAAGTACACGACAAAGCACCTACCTGGCTTGTAGCGGATATTGTCTTTTGAACCACATTTTGCCTGCACATTGCTCAAGTCTATCTTTTTGTGAACAATCTGGACCTATAAAACAAGAGAATATAAACAGTGGAGTTTTAAGGGAGTGGACAACAGATGGCGTGGTTAGCCCATACATTATGCAGTACACACTCAAAGACACGCAAAATGGCTCTGAGGACTTCTTACATTAGCCCTAACTTTCACAAAGCCAAATAACAATTAACTTGAATTTACAGATCTATAGATACATATCACCATAATACCATTCCAATATATTTATCTATCGCCTCTAAAATATATATATATATATATATATATATATATATATATATATATATATATATATATATATATATATATAGACAAATAAAATGGTTTGCAGTAATGCACAGTAGAATATATATACCGAATGTAAATAAATGCTAAATATTCATTTTCAGTACACACAGTTGCATGGAGCCACAACAGCAGCACAACACAACTGTGTGTGATCCCAAATTCCTAAAATAGACCTGATGACCTCACTGCCATGACAGCCCACAAAGGTCAGGGGATTTTCTGGATAAAAAGACTGCACTTGTCCTCATGATGAGGTCATCTTCTTTCTGTGGTAAACCGCTGGCTTCAAAGAGGCTCTTGACCCAGCTGTCCAGAGCAACACAAACCAGTCACTGTGTGGAGTTGAAGGACGGGGTCATTTAGCGTTCTTCAGCACCAAAAGAGAACTGCTGCACCTCAAAATTATCTCCAGCTTGGGCTTAATGGAATCGTTCACACGATTCATATGGGAGTGCTGACATGAACGCTGATACAATGATTAAAGACTTAAATAACGGCACATCCTGAAGTGTTTTATTCCTCTAATACCACAGCAATTTGCAAACAATTCCAATTTTTATTCATTAAAGAATGACTAGAATGTGTTCATGTTCTTTCAAAAAAAAAACAAAAAAAAAAACACAGCTTGTCATGTTAGACTTAAAAGTTTATTACTATAGAATACGGTATAATGTTTTTTAAATGAGCACATTTACATAAACCTTGAGAGCTGAAACTACCGTCAGAGCCGTTGTTATTGAAAATTATTCAACCTAATGACCAATCAGAAGCAAGCATTCAACAGCAGAGTAAATCATTTTCCTCCTAGTACAAATACCCTATAAAATATCCATCCATCCATTTTCCATACCGCTTATCCTACACAGGGTTGCTTGGAGACTATCCCGGGGCACAACATGAGAGACACCCTGTTAGGGGTGCCAACCCATCACAGCGCACAATCACACACTCTATGGACAATTTGGAAATTCCAATCCGCCTACAATGCATGTCCCCCACGAAGCACGGGTAGGACATGCAAACATGGCAGAGGTGGGCTTTGAACCCCTGACCGCTGAAAAAGAATATATAATTATAATTGTTTAAGCCATGGCCTTAGCTGATAAAACCCATTTGACTCCTTCACTCCACCCAATCCACCTGCTCAGATAGAAAAAAATAGAAACAGTAAGAGTCCAGCAAATGGGCAGAGCTTTGTGTTCATAGGTGGAAATCAGGGGTACAGGCTTAATGAGTAAAAATATTGTTCCAATGTTATTTAACTTCACAAAATTTCATTGCTAGAAACCTAATCTTCACTAACGTACATTTTGACTAACCTTGACTACTGTACCTTTAAAAGGAAAGGGACTCGAGCCAACAAATTACGATCAAGAATTCGAATGTTTTCCAGACCTTGTGCTTCATAGCATACACACCCTCAGGACACCTCATGCATATGCATGGTGAAAGAAACACCATAGGCAACTGTAACATTAATGAACCTGTCCGGCAAGTACAAGTGTAACAGCACAATGTCACAGTGCCAACAGGACAGAGGGAGTTTGGAACTTCAGGTAGTACGTGATCAAGTCAACAGGCTAGCTCAGAGATCAACAAACTCTTAACATTCCCTGGTGCCAAAAGGTCTCATGAGCAAATTTAAATGAAAATGATTAATGCCAACTGCAGTCAGACAGAGCTAGATGGTTGAACCCACATAGAGAAGATATTCGAAGGCTGGAGATACTCTACTCCTCCCTTGTTTACTCACTTTGCCACCTCCGGGTGTGTATTTCATATTGTCTTTGGAGCCACACCTAGCCTGCACATTACTTAAGTCCAACTTCTGATCTAGAATCTGAACCTGAAAGAATAAATAGGTTTGGGGAAGACAAGAAAATTCACCATGAGAACTGTCTGTGGAGAGCAGAGAAAAAGCCATGAGTGAAGCAAAAACAGTCAACTACAACCCATCACCATGACACACACACACACAAAGCTTAAGTTTCAAAGCCAACAGGTGCAATTTAGTTAGTGAGAGATTTGATGTCTTTATGATAGACAAATCTCTAACTAGCTATGTCAGAGAAAAGATATAAAATGTAGGAAAATCTAGATTCATCCCATAGTTACTCACATTTCCACCTTTGGGTACATGGCAGATATTGTCTTTGGGGCCGAACTTAGACTGAACATTGTTAACATCCCACTTGTGGGGCTTTGGCGGAGTTATCTTTTCTAGGCTGACAAAAAAGCAGCAAGGGCTGTACGTGAGGATCACAGAAAGGAAAGAGCACAGCGGAAAGGATACCACACGTACAGACCTCTCAGGAGAAGGAGGTTTAGTGTTCCCTAATTCTGGTCCAGCAGTCCCTTGGCACTGCATAATGTAATGCTTTAATTGTCCTGTATTATTCATTTTGTCATCATGAAACACTTAATTACCTAATTATGCAGCGAGTAGGTTTTCCAGGACCAGGATTGGGATACAGTGATGTATACCAACAGGAATGGGTCAGTTAGTGTTGGTAGGATGAACCTGAGTCTCACTATTGTTTAGTTGATTAGTTGATTAATAAGATTACATTTAAGGAGATCTGGTTTGGAAGAGAAATTTTGTTTTCATAAAAATACTAATTTTATGATGACATTTGAGGAGCAAGATAAGGAGGTAAGGTTAAGTAGAGATTTTTATGGCCATAACCGGAGGAAAAACTACAACTCAAGGTTCATTCCATTGTTACTCACTTTGCCCCCTCCGGGTACATGTTTCACATTGTCTTTGGAGCCGCACTTAGACTGAACATTAGTAAAGTCCAGCTTCTGATTAAGAATTTGGACCTGTGTAAGGTAAATGTAGGGGAAAATTCATTAGTACTAAAGGATCATCGTTGCCTTAGCTTGCCTTACTAGTTGTAATCTGACACGGGATTACAACTGCACATGAGTGCATTAAAAGTATAAAGTTGGTTCAACTGAGCCTCCATTGTGTAAAATGGTGTAACTGTTATTAAATTAGTTTGAAATTGTGGCTCTTTCACTTTTTGATATCTTAAAAATACTTGCACTTTAATGAAATGTAGAAAGTCATAACATACGATCTTCTGGTGCACATACCTTGCCTCCTCCAGGAATGTGCTTAATGTTGTCTTTAGAACCACATCGAGCTTGGACACTGCTGAAGTCCACCTTCTTATCAAGAATCTGGACCTGTATACAAGAGGCAGTACAAGGGCAAAAACTTAAAGGTCACTTAATAACAAACAAAAAGTTTCCTCCATGCTGTGAGAAATTTCCAGAATCTATTAGAATAAAAAGTAATATAGGCCACACGCCTATCCAATATTGGAATGGATGTGTAATGGGAGATTTTGGTGATGATAACTGGAGGAAGAACCAAAACTCAAGGTTCCTCCCATAGTTACTCACTTTGCCACCTCCGGGTACATGTTTCATATTGTCTTTGGAGCCACACTTAGACTGAACATTACTAAAGTCCAGCTTCTGATCAAGAATTTGGACCTGTAAAAAGGTAGAGTATTGGTAAAAGAGTGAAAAAATGCAAGGCAAATGGGATTTGTTGACTAACTGAGGAGTTTGGGAATAACTATATTAAGTGGAGGGTGTGTTGAGGTGCAGAACATGTCTATTGTTCTACTTAGGTTTTATATTTAAAAAAAAAAAAAAATTATTGAAATGACATGAAACCATAATTATCTTTGTTAAATATCAGGGAAGTAAATATGGGGAACGCCAAATGGTGATTGTGCGAATGTGGATGTGAAGCATAATAGTGTAGTACTTTCTACCCATGCTTTTAGTAGGACCTGAACATCCTGACTGAACTTAAATTATAGAAGAAATGAAGGTAATAGTAGGAATTACCCGGCCTCCTCCAGGCTGGTGTTTCATGTTTTCGGTGGAGCCAACTTTGGGGCGCACGTTTTTCAGGTCGGGCAGGGGTGCAGCAGCCAGCGGGGCTGGAGAACGGTTCTTTAGAGAGCCAGGAGATTTGGGGTTGGAGCGGATCACTGCCACCTTCTTTGTCTCCTTTCCAACTGGGGTTTTACCACCTAGAGACTTGCTCGCAGGTGACTTAGGGGTGCCAGGACTACTTTGGCCACTTGCCTCAGGGGTCTTAGGAGAATCTAATAGGAGAGGACAATATAAACTGTAGATTTCAGATCGCCATTAAGGAGCTTCTCTAATACTCCTAATAATGTTTTTATTTCAAATATATTTCAAACTTCTTACATTTAATCATGGTAAGTAACACTAATAGTCTTATGACTGTTCTGAGAACCCTGCTCATCTTCATGCTGCACCAAATGCTGGGGATCAATACAGATTATTCTTATGACATAAAATTCTATTTAGACAATCTTACCTCTTCAACATTTAATGAATCACTGTATCATAAAAATACTCAGCACCGATCCCAAAGCATTTGGTGCACTCTGAAGACAAATGTTCTGAAGACGAAAGCAAACAAATACAATCTTCTCTTAAATGAGATGTATACTCAGAGAGCTTTACCTTTTCCATTTTTCACAGGTTTCTTTAGATCCACTTTCACTGTATAAAAATCACATGAAGAAACAAAAAGAAACAGCAGTGTGAGGCAGTGCTGTTTACTTAAGAGCAACATGGGTTCAAATGTTCATTGTTGATTTGAATTTATGGACATGCATTACCAGTTGAGATTTTGACTATGCATGATGTGACATTTTAAATGGTATTAGCTTCCATGGACAAAGGTTGTTAAGAGTACATTAAATCTGCACACATTGCATGCCCTGTCACTTTTAATGACCTCATTATCAGATCTGAGAATCAGTCAATCAATCAGTCAATTGATGTTTAAATTAAATATTATATTATAGATATCGTTATTAGTTTTGAACCACTCTAGTGTAGCTTTGGCATTATGGTTAGGGGCATTGTCCTTTGGAAATTTGGCGTCCGTCTCATTCTCGAGTCTCTTCTAGACCGTAAAAGATTTTCTGCTAGGGTTGCCATGTGTTTTCCAAACCTAGCCATTTTTGTTCCACATGTTGCCATTTGGGAAGCTCCAAATGAGATTTCATATGTTTTTGTTTTTTTCAATAATCTTTTTCAAGAATTTGTTTTCAATTTTCCATAATTCCCTGCGTTGTGAAGTTTCCAGGTTGCCCTGTGAACAGCATCTCCCATCTGAGCTGTGGATCTCTCCAGCTCCTTGAGTTAACCATGGCTCCTGGTTGCTTCTTTGACTAATTCCCTCCTTACCTGGCACTGACTTTGGGTGGACAGCCTCCTCTAGACATTCTCTAGAGTCATGTTTGTGCCACATACTCTCCATTTCTAAAATGATAGATTTAATGGTCAAAGTCTGAGATATTTTTTATAGCCAAACCCTGATTTTCCAGAACTTTCTCTCAGACTTTTTTTGATAGCTTGTTGGTCTTCATGATGATTTATGATGATGATTGTTGAGGAATGTTCTCTAACAAACTCTGGGACCTTCTAGAAACAGGTGTATTTACATTGAGAAACATGACACTTTAATTGCACAGAGGTGGACTACATTCAACTAATTATGTGGTGTCTAATGGCAACTGGCTGCACCAGATTTCATTTAGAGATTTACTAGCAACAGCAACTTTGACATTTTTATCTGCAAATAATTCCCTACTAATTTCCAAGTCTGAGAAGATGAACAGTAAATGTCAAAGTAGCACCTCCAAGCTGTAAACATTCTAAAATTACATAAACACACTGTCAGTCTCTACAGGTCAGTGAGTCACTCACCTGTCTGGGGAGGGGTCATCGCTGGGATCTTTGTTCCAGCAGCGTAAGGCCTGCTTCCTGGAGCCTGGCATCCAAAAGAAAGTGCAGTAGATTAGCACTGCTGAGGAAGGTGTATCATTTTCGCCCTTGCTTCAGAAGATAATTTTACATTGAATCAATGTAAGAACCTTCTAAGAACAGCTCTGTAACCATAAATACTGTGCTGTGCTCATCCATTTATCTTCATGCACATAATTATAAATGGTATCCGTTGTCAGTAAATAATCAGTTATATTAGGACAAAATCGCTTTTAAAATGTAGCTCACACCTTCCATGCACAAATATGTCAGTAAATGATTTAATTGTGGAGGAGGGGCAGTCTACTGTTAGTAAAAAACGGTAGAAAAGAATTTCAACATTGGCGTAGACGTGTAGATTAAGCCATTTTCAGCAGAAGCAAGGGAGAGGTTTGCTCAGCGACTATACTTACCCATGGCCCAATCCTTGTTGGTAAAGCACTTGTAGGTGCTGAGGGAGAGCTAGAGGACGCTGAGGATTTTTTCACAATGTTGGAGGGTGATTTTATGGAAGATACTATAGCTTTGGCAGGAAGTGCTTTGAGTGTCTTTGTGTCAAAAGATGAAAGTAACTGAATCCAAAGAAGATGGCGAACAAAAAAGAGGAAAGATGAGGAGTGGAGGGATTCTATAAGCAAACAATGGAAAAAAACAAAATGATTTCTTACCCGTTTCTCAGTGTCATTGTCAGTCTTGGCTTGAGCTGCCAGAGAGAAAGATTTGGGTCAAAACAATTTGTTAAAACTTTTTTCCTCAGATTGGCCCTATTATACCGGAATAGACACATGTACCACAGGGAACTGCCATGCTTTCAGAGTTCTTGGAGAAATTGATTTTCCTGTATTTTATATACTGTGTAGAAAAGTGCATGTGGGAAAGGATGTTAGCAGTTCTGTCCTTTTAATAACACTGATGTAGCGATGAACACAAACAAATTCATGCAGCTGTGGCATGCTAAATGGGAGTTGTGGAAATGTGGCTAGCAAACGCGGCCTTCATCAATCAGCACAAAAACAGGCCATATTACTGTCGACCAACATCAAAGCACGGCAGGGTGACAGCAGTTATATGAAAGTAAAGCTAAAAAAAATGAACATTTGTGGGACAGGCGATTTCCATTTCTCAATGCTGCGATTATTTGCTAGACATTCTTTATAGCAAAGGACAATGCGGCACAGCTTAAAATAGCTCTGAAAAGCAAAGGTAGAAGGAAATAAAACAAGATAGACTGGGTTGGGATTTGGGTTAATAAGACATCACAGACCTTTGAACTGAGATACGGGTACACGAGATTTTCTAGTTGGTGAGCCATAGGAAGTGACTGAAGAACTGGCTGAGTCCTCCAAAGGAGGAATGACTTCTTTTCCTTCAGTCGCTAGGCTTCCAGGGTAATGTGCCTGGTCATCATCTAAATCACTATGATTACCTTTGTGCGGTACCAAGTAAGAGTCTCTCACTGACACTGAATTCAGACTCTGTGCGTGTCCTTGTGGTAGTAGCGTAGCACTGACAAAGTCCTGCTTCAGTGTAGTACTTCCTTGTTTATATTCACAGCTTGGATCCACTGATAAAATGCCATTGGAACAATAAAAGTTGCCCATACTGGGTACATCTTTATCTTCAAATTGCATCATTTCCTGTTGATCCGTCACAGTTTGTTGCCCATTGTCTTGACGTCTCTCAGTAGAGTCAGTGAAGGGTCCTTGCTGGAGAAATTCTTCTGAAACAGAGCCTCCATCACATTCTTTGATCTTGTCCCCAACAGCTGTGAGATCCTCCAGGGCTTCACTGCGGATTAAGAAGGAGACAGGAAGGTCGTTCTCCAGGGACAGGCTTCTGGTGCGATCAGGACTGACTGGATGGTGGTGCAGATGCTTAGATGGGCCATTCCAGCTGGTCATCAGAAAGTGTTCTCCTTCTTCTTCTTCTTCTTCTTCTGGTATACTCTGGTCTATAAAGCCTCGACCCAGCTCTTGCCAATCTTCATCATAACCCCTTGAAGGGAAGTTGGCTGCTACATCTGGAAATATTGTCGCATGTGCTTTCAGAGTCTATGGCATAGAATCTTTTAGATTTCATGACCTAATGGAACCCTTTTACTGCTCAGGCATTATAAAAACAAGGACACAACTAATCATATTGATTAGTAATGTCCAACTAATCAATGCCACTTTTCCACAAGAAGAGAGGGCTGATTTAATATGAACAGAACTCAGACAGAGAAGGATAAATAAAAAAAATAAAACAATGGTATGATGAAATTATTATTTTGCTAGCCCTCTTAACCATATGAATATGAACACAGATAAGAGTTGAAAGGTGCATATAAAGGGCATTCTGTGAACAGTTTGGTTTCTGCGCTATATGTTAAAGACAACTAGTCTATATACTACACAGTACAAACAAAAAGCCACAAAAATTAATGTGGCATGGGGTGATGTACATTCATGGGAAAAAGAACGTACACCCTCCTTTAATTCCATGTTTTCAGTTATCAGGGCCTACATAATAATTGTGTGGTTCTCATCAACTTCTCTAAGCAAACAAATAACCTCAGGTGACAATAACAACAACAACAACAACAACAACAACAACAACAACAACAACAGATTTCAACATAGTAGTAATTTTTCCCCCCAAAGAGTAAGCCAACATTTATAAACCAGGTTGGGAAAAATAAGTACACCCTATAATTAAGTAATATATAGAACTAACTTTAGCAACACTATAGGTATTGGAATGATCATGTTCAAAACTTTTACTTCACATTACTGTTACTAAAGGTGGTTCTATAGGTCACTGGATTATTGGGTGTACATATTTCTTCCCACCTGGTTTCTGAATGTTAGTTAATTTTTGGGGAAAATATGACTACTTATTGAAATCTGAGGTTATTTGTTTGTTTATAGAAGTTGGCGAGAACGACAAAACCAAAACCAAACATAGGATTGAAGGAGGGTATACATTCTTTTTCCCATGACTGCACAAACACTATTAAATAGTGAATATATAGGGATGCTCCTATCCAGGACTGAGTATCAGCATTTGGCCAATATTGGCCTGAAGGTCTGCATCAGTATTTAAGAAGATTTGCCATATTTTCTCATGGTTTTAGTAGTTCAGAACACAATACAGATGGTGCATGTGAACATATAACAATAGTTCAGCACCATCGTTTGAATAGCTTTGCAATAGGAGCTTATGGTATCGCAGAATATTCTGGGATCTAAAATGGGGATAAGTGCATCCCTACTACTAGATTCTGACAAATGAATGTGATTTAATAAAAGAGACAAAACATTAACAGTACCTGTTGGAGATGTACCTGTGGGTCCTCCTGCTTGTTCATAAATGGGATGTATCCATAAGGGGAAAAAAAAACATTCAGGTTTTAGAGAACTGTAATTTAAAACCATTTTCACATGAATCCACAGCGGCAACAAAAGGAAAGCTGGGAAGGTAGCTGCAATAAATTGCCATTATTTGAATGCTGACAGGCAATGCATTTAAAAGCTTACACAGAATTATCTAATTACTGACAATACACCAACATAATAAAACAAATGCTTTGTTGTTGGAAGTGTAAAGCAAACTGTTTACTGTATTGGGGTGAAGCATAAGAGAAAGTAGTTCAGTGAAGCAGGAAAGAAAGTTTTTCTAAGAAGCTGTCATGACACGCCAAGCAGCTGTTGCTTGAGTGCCTTTGGCACTTTATTCAACATCACACCCATGTCACTGCAGCCATTAGAGCAAGGCTTGCAGTGGTAAATGAATTAGAAAATCCACTACATTATCTCCTGACTGAAAGAGTGTAAAAGGTTGATACCATGATAGCCATGATATTAAAACACACCAGGTTAGCTCTTCAGTAGGGAAATGGCTCTGGTTTGCATATAAAGTGCATTCACTTACAAAGGGAAAATAAATGCTTAAAAAGTAAGCAGATAGCTGCTGTAAACGCAACACAAAGGCAAAAAATTGTGGAGGTTAGTAATTGGTCCAAGGCGAAACCATAGCATTCCAGCAAAAAAGCAAAGCACATCGATCATGAAAGGCAGCAATCAGTGGTTGGTGGCGCCTACCACTCTGCCCATTTGAATCAGCAGGAGCAGATACTGGCTGAGCTTCTCCATGTGTTTCTGCAGAATCCACCAACCCCTCTATTAGACAACAATAGAGACCCTTTAATTAGTCAGGACCAACTATAGCTGCAGGTTAACTCTTTCAGGGCAAAAAGTAAAATGAGTCAAGAGACTTGCTTATATGTGCTTTTTGATTTATATCTTCAGGGTGAGTGTATATATAATATATATATATATATATATATATATATATATATATATATATATATATATATATATATATATATATATAAATTTACATTTATGTAAAAAAAAATCAATTCTGTGAAATGAGCTGTAAAATTTATGTCTGTTATTTCAGCATAGTTTTGAAGATGGTGATTATGTGAGTGCTTCTAAGCACTGAAGGGCAAATTTAAGAATTAAAAACAAAATAAGATGTTGTTTGTTTGTTTATTTACCACATTGCGCCTCCTTAATAAGGGAGGTGGTCTCATCCTGAGGAAACTCATGTGCTAAAGCTGACTCTTCATCGACCTGTTCTTCTGTAAAGCACCAAAATACAAGAAGACTTTAAAGGCTTTAAATATTCCGTAGATGATTTTGAGGCTATAGGCTCTGACACTTCAATTTGAGTGATATATATATATATCATATAGAAACATGAGATTTGAGGCTGTTTGTTTAAAGAGAGCTTAGACAAAATTCATAGGGGATTATTTAGCAGTTGTGCAGGATTGCATAAGAATGAAGTCATAAGTAAAGCACTGACTGCTCAAAATGCTCCTCAACCCAAACTTTACCATTCATAGCTTCATAAAAATGTAATCTCAGAGAGTTTTTCTTGCCATTGTCACCTCTGGCTTGCTCATTATGAATCAAAACCTACGTGTGGATTTCTGTAATGCTGCTTTGAGATATTCAGTGCGTTTACATGGACAACGATAATCCACTATTAACCCGATTAAGACAATACTCTGAATAAGAAACTACCATGTAAATAGCAGTTTTTAATTACGTTTACGAAGTAAACATAAATCGAATTAAGACATGTTGAGTACTCCTGTTTTAGTCGCACTATCGATGTGTATTACAGACATGTAAACACCTTAATCAATCTATTAACGTCGTGTGGGAGTTTTCACCGCATTTTGCGACAGGACACGTACACACACGGCAACGCTCAACCGTTTTATGGCAAAAAAGAGAGCACGGCTGTGTCCCAAACCGTGTACTTGCCTACTATAGGCCTGTAGTAGGAGAAATACATGTATCTCGGCTACTATATAGAAGGTAAGTACACGGTTTGGGACGCAACCCACGGCTACAAGGAGTTGTCTATTTGCACGTACAGCATGACAAATAATTAACCACACTAGAAGCGTTCATAAAAAAATTTAAATAAAAATGCCCAAAACTCATTCACTTTCAATAACCACTTTATCCTGATCAGGGTCATTGGAGCCTATCATGGGAACACTGGGCAAAAGGTGGGAAAACTGGAGAACTCAGAATAAACCCACACAGAAATGGGAAGAACCTGGATACTCCATATAAATAGTCACCTGAGCTCAAGGTTGAACCTGAGACCCTGGAGCTGTGAAGGAGCAGCACTACTTGCTGTACCACCCTGCCACTCAAGCACTATGCAGGTAAAATTACATTACATGAAATGATGATGGCTTTTGGGAACTCTGACATATTTGAAATTGTGGAACTGTACTCGTTTCAATACAGTTGCCAAGGCTATACAGTATCTGACGTTAAGCTAAGTAAAGATAGTACATTACAAATATTGTTTTGAGTCTGGTGAGCCTATTCCACATATTGTGATTACAATCAATGAAAAACGACACCTTAAACATTTGCAGTAAGACATTAGTCACAGTCAGTTTCATTACATTATATTAATTATTCAAATCAATTATAAAATTACTTTTCTGTAAATGTATGTTCATTTCAGTAGTCATTATATATTTTAAATGGCAATCTACAACCTACAGCATAATGTATGCTTTTTGTAAAAGTACATTATGTAAATTGGTTCAAGCATGGTTGACGCTAAGTCTAAGGCTAAGGCCTCTGCTTATAATCCAACAGATTTCAAGTCTGAATGTGTTAATTCAACCCGATTTTTAACCACAGATATCTGATCGTAACCACTCATTTCTTTGTTCTAAATCACTTCGAATTTAGTACATTATTGTGGGTATCTATGGAAACATGTAGGACCAAGTTTCTTTGCTGGAGACCAAGCTTGGGGTTGAAATAAATGCCGAACCAATTCACATGCAAATTCATGCCAGCCAAAGTCTTATCTCAAAAGGCTTATTCATGAAGCTAACTCACAGTGCTCATACTACCACAAAAACAACAAATTTTAAACCTTTAATCAATTGTGTTATACTGATCAAGAAAATAAACCCTCTTGCCACAAAAATAACTAATCATTAGCTTACGATTTATCAGTTAAGATAAAAAAAAGACAATTTATCCTAGTTAAAAACCATAATCCACCACAAGAAAGCTATCTAGGTTGTTTACAACACTAAAAAAAAGTTCAGAGGAAAACAACAGAGGAAAGTAACAGAAATCTCAGGGCTTCGAGCAAATTGCAGTGTTCAGCATGACACACACGCCCTCCTTATCAGCGGGAGCCATCTTAGTTTCACTAGTAAGCTTTATTATTGGGAAGAATAAAGTAATGCTAGCACTTGAGATCCAACTAACAATGAAAAAAAGTATGTTGACCGCTTTGTGTTTCACATAACCAACAACTCAAACCAAACTTTCAAAATGTCGAGGGTTTAAGGTGGGATGCCACTTATATATAAAAACACACTTCTATATATTTCTTTTAAAAAAGTAAAGCATTTGAAAGTGCCTTAAAGAACCCAAATCCACACAACAGGACACTTTTAAAGTCGGAATTCGAGTTTAATTATCAGGTAAACACTACTTTAAACAGTTTTAGTACAAATAGTTAAGCGTGCAACTAATTACCATGTCAAGTAAATACTCAGTTAAAATTAGAAGGCTTAAAAACAGGCAAGTAAACAAATAAGATGCAGAAACTGAACAAACAGTGAGGTTATTAAGTCATTCTAACTGCATGCCAAACCTAACAATTTTTTTAGCCTTTCATAACGTTCATAATGGGTTCATGCCATGCTACGACTCCTCACCAGAGGGGGCGCTCTCTACTTTAGAGACCTCAGTCTCTGATATTAGCTTATCTTCTGTCAGTTTGACTGAAGCTTCCTGGGACACCTCTGTAAGAAAAGACTTCACGGTTACTTTCACACATCAGGGAGGGTGCGTATGAAGTGCTCAAATACTGACAGTTTTTTCAAGGGTTTCTCCTAAATACGTTATCAATACCAATACTTACCTCAATAATATAGTGACAGACTCTTCTAAGTATTCTGCATCATGTCTACCACATGGCTCTTTTTTTTTTAAAAATCAACCTCACTCTAATTCTACACTCTAACACATACTCACTTTCTTTTGTGAAGCTGACACATGTACCATGTACCTGCAGCGCAGACTCTGAACAGTTTTTCCACCGTGTGTACGTCATGTGGTGGAAGGTAAAAGGGGAGAAACTGAGGAAAGCTAGGCTACGCACTACCGTGTGCAGGGGTCATGAAGGTGGTGAAGAGAGAACATTATGGTAGCACATACAGCATTTGAATGTGTGCAACACAAGGGAGGCTATTGTTTATAGGGTTGGCACACTTGCAAAAGGCTGTCAGTCAGTACCATGACTGTATCACTCTGTTTGTCTTTCCACATGTTATTTTATGCTGGCAGTGTCAACAGTCAACAGTTATGTTTTGAAATGATCAGGGCTACTTTAAATAGCTCAGCTGGCTATAGCCTTCACTGATCACATTACAATGTTTGCTAGTAATTCTGTGGCCATTTTGGACCTTAGCACTGAATAAATGATTAGAAGCTAGCAGCAGTAGAGTTTAAGTTACACCACGTTTACACTCAAGTCTTAATCCATTACAGCTGATAACTTCAGTTACAAGAGATACAAGATGCTTAAATTTAAATTTAAAACTTGAACGATGCTCATACTCAACTTCCTTTTAACGCGCTTTTGGTAAATGGTCTGCACTTATATAGCTTTTCTTTTTTTTTAACCTTCAGTTCTACAAAGTGTTTTACAGTGTTTCTCATTCACCCATTCACACACACACACACACACACACACACACACACACACACACACACACACACACACACACACACCCACCAACCAATGGCTACATAGCTGTTATGCAAGGTGCTAGCTTGCCATTGGGAGTAACTTGGGGTTCAGAGCCCAAGGACACTTCGGCATGTGGAGACATATGGGCCGGGAATCAAACCATCACCTACCACCTGAGCCACAGCCGCCCCACAGCACTGCTTGACTTTATGGTACACAATTATAGAAGAGAAAGTGAATTATACTATAATTGTACTATCCGTTGTCACCCAGATGAGGATGGGTTCTCTTCTTAGTCTCGTTTCCCTCAAGGTTTCTTCCTCTTGTTGCCTTCGGGAGCTTTACCTTGCTCATACGGGATGAATTTAAGTTTGAATTTTATATCCAGACTTTCTGTAAAGCTGCTTTGGATTGAAGTTGTTATGGGAAAATACCCACTACACAAGATTCATGTTCATATCTCTTAGTGATTGAATAAACAACCAATATGAACTAGTAATAGTAGAGCCAATCTTGCTGGAATGTTTAAAAGTCTGATAGCCTCATTCACATTTTTGCATGTTTTAACTGGACTGAGAACCAGCCATGCTACTGTCTGTTTTTTTTATTATTTTTTTTAAAGTTAAATGATCTATTTCCACTACACACACACTACACACACACACACACACACACAAACATCTGTTTATAGCAGGGCTGAATCAGTACCACATACTACACTAGTACAGAGTTCTAAGAGGAGGCTGACCCACATGCCAGGATTACAGAACAGAGGATCCAGCTGCAAAGCCTGGATTGAGGGCCCTGTTAAGCATGGCCTTGTTGTCTTTGTGTAAAGAGATTAATACAAAAGACTACATCAGAAAGCCACTGCCACACCAGCTGCACCACAAAGCAAATATAAGAATTAATAGATAAACCCCTATGAAAGGTCTGGACATTATGATTCCAAATATAGAAAAGCAAAAGAAATTCAAGCAATATAGACGTTATAATCAGAACTGTATTTTGATGCCACGTCAAATGTATTCACATGCATTTTGGCAGGTTTATAATGGAAAATGTCATGTAGCAATAGGATTTAGCATTTATGCTGATTAGGAATAATACCTGCCAAGTTCATTAATGAAGCCTAATTGTTTTATTCAACACTTTTTAACTGTGAGTAGCATATCACATTATTTTTCACACATGACCCAAGATAGAATTTCATCGCTCATGACAATGGCACTATTATCCCATGCAGGCACAATGAACTCTGTTTAGGAATAGACTTGAATGTCAGATTTGATTCATCTGCTATTTTAGCAGCTTGCTCATGGCAATGTCCCCTTCAGAGACAATTACATTTGTCCTTTGACTTTATTTAGTGTGCAGTGCGAACAGCACAGACGTACAGTAAGGTCCAAAATGTCATGACGATGAAGATTTCTCAGACATCTATATTATGGATTTGGTTTTAAATAGGGTTTTGTTGAATTATAAATATTAACTGAATATATTTAAAATTTTAATAAGGCGTTTGGACTTTATCCATTCTCTTGTTAGGATCCTAACACAAGAAACAGTCAGCAGCCCCTCAATGAGTTATACGAAATAAACTGCATAGTTTTGGTCAGCTTGGAAAAACTTCCCAGTAGCCACCTCACCTTTCATTGGACTGATGCCATTCTCCAACTGCTCCCCATGGTGACGGTCATTGATGGTCATGCCAGCGAAGGAGTTCGCCATGGCATCGGCCGAGTTGCAGTGGTTAGAGTGGCTGTTGAACGAATCGTGCTGCTGGTCCATGGCAAATAAGGATCAGTCTGAAAGAGTAGAGAGGAAATGTTGAAGGGAGGCTACATAGAGATCCAGGAATAAAAAGAGAGGGGTGGGGGGTAGAGAGAGAGAAAAGAGGAAGAATTTATTAGCATTTGGCTTGGAGAAGACACACTTCCCAAGCACAATAGTCAAATTCCAGATAGATATAACCTGAGGACAGGCAGAAAATCCATAGAAGTCCAAGTTTCTGTACATTGATGAGCCATGCGCTCCGTAGCTCTCAAAGTGTTGGGCTTGTATCAATAGAAATCATTCACAAAGATTGCCATCATCTGCTGGAATCATGGGCTCAATGTAAACAGACCCAGGACCTGTTCAAGCTATTTATATGTGCCAACATGTAGGTCCAGCATAGGGTTTCAGACACACTCACAAAAATAGTGCAGTCAAGCAGACGTCAGTGGCCTCTCTTACACCAAGAGCCAACACTTCCTCTTAACTGCGACTGCTTACCTCATTGTAAAAGCAAATACACACACAAACGGGTCAATCCACTCATAAGTGCATGTTATTAGTGAAAAGAGCGAGCCCTGGTCAACTGAGCACATTGCAGCATTCGTCTTGTTTAGGCCACATCAAGAACTAATGTTCTAATGTTCCTCCACATTTTTATTACTGCATGTGATAATTACATGGCTCACATGTTTAAACGTAGGGGTGAGAAGGTCGTGTATAAGCCGGCAGCCTATGATTGGACGAGATTTGGAAATACAAAATGATTATACATCCTGCTTAATGCTTATTTTTTTTTTTTTTTTTTTTTACTGTTCCTCCTTCCTTACGTTCTTTGACACGTCAGCCACAGGCACACAAATATGACATGGACAGCCCGGTCCTCTAGACAGACTCTCACATGTACATCTATTTGCCCTCTGAGCTCAGTGTGTCTCTCCATATATATTCAAGTCCAAGTCTAGACATGCAATCAGAAATGTGGAGATAGCGGCAATTCCTTAGTGCATTAGGAAGAATGCTACCCTCAGGTCATGTGCTTAAACGTGGTGTTTGAGGGGAAAAGTGGAAAGACCTTGATTAAGCCCTGAACCCTGCTACAGAGCTTAACTCTTTCCTTAACCTTACTTTCTGGACAAATGTCCATCTAGACAAGCAAGGACACCTGTCTCTACACGGTGCCAGATTAGGACTGCCTTGGGAAGCAGACATACTGTTTGACCAAGCTCCCTTGGGAGATCTGGAATCATTCAAACTGAAGGAATATTTTGTCATCAATGTATGAAGAAACAGCCTATAACAGAGAACAACTTGTTCATTCAACCCTTTTCATCTCAACATTTCCAGCCAAACACCGGAGATGTGTCACACAAGGAAAAACAGAGAGACTGAAAGAAACACTGAGACACACAGCCTGGGAAAAATCTCACCTGGTTTATGTGCCTCTACGATACGCAAACCTTACAGAACACGTGATGTTTGCACTAGGATCCGGCTGTCTTGAGATGACCTTTTGCTTCTTCTCTCACTGGCTGCTACTCCTGTCAACCATCTTGGAACCAAATCAGATTTTTGACACTTCCACTCATCTCTCCACTGGACTTTTCCTGCTGATTTAGTACTCCGCTCTAAGGACAGCTGGAGATCACCTCGTACTTACACAGGGAGGTGTCTTTGTTTGGTGTTTTATTGGAGGGGAGGGCAAAGGTAGGCATTTAAAGTGTCAAGTGTGTATAAGTATGGCTTAGTAATCCAGGCTTGGCTCAGCTTCTGTTTCTTCAGCAAACCCACCAACGCAGGAGTGAGATGAAGGCTGGTGTGAAGTCTTAGATAAACATTGATATTGACACAGCATTGGAAAGACACACCTCATTTTACCGTCATTACACATAGAAAACACACAATTTTTCAGATCACAATTCATATTTGTATATGTATAGAAAGAATCCCTAAAAGGTTTATATGAATTTCTCTCACACACACACACACACTCACACGCACACACACACACGGTAGCAATGATGCTTTTCTGGCACATGTTTTTTTTTTTTTTTTCATGGCACATATTTAATGCTTGTTAGTGTGTGAGAACAAAGCCTCAAAACCAAATGGCTGCACAGCCTGTTATTTGTGCTTCACGGGTTTCTAGACATGTGTTACTATGAGGGTGTGTCTGACAAGACACAGCACCTAAGGATAATTACAAACCGTGACTGGATGATTCTATGAGATGGGTCACCTACCAAATACTGGCTTGTGGATTAAACATTCAAGTCTAAGAGACATTACTAAAGCCATAGAACAGTGTTAGGTAACCATCCATGCGTTCCCTTACTGCTGGGTGAAATCACTGTCAAATTCAGTGACCTAGAAACACATTTCACTGCCAGACGTTCACATTCAAATAGAGTTGATACAGTGGTACATAAATATTCACCCCTCTTTAACATTTTGTAGTATTACAACCAAGTCCTGAAATGTACTTAATTGGGATTTTGACCCAAATGTACACAAAACAGCTGTTAGCCTCTTCTTTGCTTCTTTGACTAATGCCCTCTTACCTGGCTCTTCAGGGTTATGCCATAATATTTCTATTTTTTAATAAAGGATTTATTGGTGCTTCATGGGATGTTCAAAGTTTGAGATTTTTTTTTAAAATAACCAAATCCTGATTAATAATTTTCCAGAATTTGTCCAGTCTTATCTTAATGATGCAGTTTTAATTTATTTATTTATTTATTTATTTATTTTAGGAATGTTCTCCAACAAATTCTGGGGCCTTCCAGGAACAGGTGTATTTATAGAGATCTTGAGACACGTGACACTTTAATTGCATACATTTGGAACCCATTCAACTAATTATATCACTTTGGGCATCTGGATGCACCAGACCAATTTACAGCCCAATTTAAGGGTTTCACAGCAACACAAGAAGTCTGAATACATCTTCTACAATCACAAGTTTTAGATTTATACAATAAAAACGAAATATTTTATTCGTAAATTATTTTGCAAATGATTTTCAGTAGCGGTGGCGGTTCAATATAGATTTATGCCATTACCAAGGACATAAGGCGGAGATGGTTCCAAGAGCCCTGAGCAGCCAAGTAAAAAAAAATAAAAAATTGTCCAAAATTTCTACTAGCTCCCCTGGCAACTAGTGCCTTTAAAAAGTTTTGTCCTAAAATGTCTGTACTATTGTTGATGCTGAGACTGAATCATCAGGGCTTATGGTGTACCACTTAAGAGATTATATGTTTTGTTGACCCAGAATTACACAGCAAAACCATGCTCACTCAGGGCATGCAATGTGCGTGATTGAGGATGCTGCAGGACCAGGATGCTTCCTTCATGGATGACTGCCCTTGCCTCTCTGACCTAGCTTTACTCAGCATCGTTTTCCTTCCTCGATCTTATCTTGATCTGCCTATTCTCTCCAGATCTCTTTCGCCATCTTTTCGTTTCTCTCTCCCAGCCTGCTTTGTGAAAAAGCGACCAATTACACAGTAGCTCTAATGTAAGTCCATAGAGAGATGAGAGAATGCCTAAATGGATACTTGCATATCAAACTACCCTAAGCAAGACGCTGTCTGACTCACTGTGTATTTGTGGCCAGGGGAAGCTTGAATGGTCAGTTGACTGTCTATAATTAGGTCTGGACATTATTTGACAATATGATGCTGATGAAAAATTAAATAAGAATATGATATAGTTTTCCACTGGGTTATTACTTGTGCTACTATTGTTTTGTTGTTGCGTTATTAGCAAACCCTACACATTATGATGAATATCATGTGTCATCAAAATGCCTGCAAGAATTATGATATATCTTTGCCATCTAGCCTGCTGTTGAAATTGTACCAGCTTTGCAGTTTCAGAAGTTGGCTATAAAATGTTGCCAGACTATCTACTGATGATGTCTATTCAGTGGTGAGAGGAAATCCATATTACATTATCTGGCCTCCTTTACCAAAATAAAGGATGCTGTCAAAGAATATCACCTGGAATCAGTGTTTATTGCATTACACTGGTAATGAAAATTTTAAAATACACAGACAGATAAAAGACAAACATACCAGTGCTAACATCATGCGCAGTTCTCATTTCTGCCATTCTGTGTGCTCCATTCAGTGTAGTTTTGTAAGCTGAGGTAGTCAAATCAGGTGGAGAAAACTTTTTCGCCCTTTTTTTGTTGCCCAGTATACAGCTGTTGTGTCTTTACACAGGAAAGAACCCTGAGCAGCGAGAAAGATGTAGCATTCCTGAAAGGCCCCAGCAAAACACTGGGAAACGGGACCATGTGGAATCTCATAAATGTGAACTTCTGGAATTCGGTTCGTCATGGTTCTGCTGGGACGACTAATGGCCTAAGTCTATGCAGCTGCACATTTACAATGAACAACATGGCCTGTGGCACTGATTCTTATCTCAGCCTGCCATGCCAGCTTGTCTGGGGAGGACACTGGTGTTGTAACAAGCTTATACCTAATTCCCCTCTGTCGTTCCAATTAAACACTGCAATGCAATGCAAGAATGCTGCTTTGAGAAGTCATTGAAAAAGTTTTCTTCTCTTTGAAAGCCTGCCAATATCAGGGTAGCACTTTACAATGACAGTACATGAGTAATCATGCACAAATACCTAATTAATATTTACTTAAATAGGAATTAGTGAAGAGTTAAGGCATGTACTAATCACAAACTAATAAAGAACTAACCTTAACTACCATGTGAGTCTCATGCGTGAATAACGACCACCTTAAGCACGTTAGTACATGTTAATGTCTTAATTAACATGTATGTGTGAACTAAATCAGATTTCACTCTTGTGGGCAAAGGAGCAGTGCCCTGCGCCCTATCCACCCAGAGCACATATTAGTACTCTAGTGGGATTTGAAGAGAAATGGATGGAGAATGACATAAAACTGATTGAGATGAAATTACTGGTGTTCATTATTAGTGTCTTTCTATGTTCGATAAGGAGGATCGATGTAAATGATTAAATTAATAATCCAGCACCATCTAGCAAACATGTACTAACATGTACTTAAGGTGGTCGTTATTCACGCATGAATTCACAAGACTCACATCATCGCTAAGGTTAGCTCTTCATCAGTTCGTGATTGGTACATGGCTTAACTCATCATTAGTTCATATTTAAGTATTAATTCAGGTATTAGTGCATGATTATTCATGTACTGTTACTGTAAAGTATTACCAGTATCAGTGCAGGCTTTTCTACAGAGAGCTTATTGATCATAGAATGTTGCATGGTGTGGTACATATTTTTAAGGCAGTGCTGAGTAGAGTCTTTTTAATCTAAAAAGTAGTAAGTGTGCATTATATGGAGTTGACTGTGGGATCAGAAAATGTATTCTCTATTAGGAAGCACTGAGCAGGAGAACAGGAAAATTACCATTAATCTGTACTGCAAGCTATTGGTCTGAAATGTGCTGTTTATGACTTGCACTATGAGGCGGGATGAACTTTGACTGGGAGGGAAGGGATTCTTGGCACCAGAATATCAGGATGTTTAAAGGCAAAGTCAAGAAAACAGTGCTATACCATACATACACTGAGACTCCAGTCAAGCTGCATAGTTTAAAAAAAATCATATAAGTCTTACTCTTAGTCAAACGCTATACGCATGCCATATATTGTATATATAAATATATGAATTGTATGTTGCATGCTGCCACATGAATGTTGAATGTCCTTGCACTGACTTGTTTCGATTCCTGTGTTGCTTGTACTGTACATTTTCTGAGGTCTGATGAAGAATAATATTATACGCATTCACATTGCAAATGTACATATATTATGTAAATCCTGTCTCTTAGAATGAATTTGCCTTGACTTACAAGCAACTACTGCTTTCATCGGGACTGTGACCTCTTAGTTCTAAATTTGTACATCGATTGTCTCAATGAATTGCCTTTAACTGTAGTGTAAACTGTGGAATTAAATACTGTCCTTATTTCTTACTTCCACATTCCATCTCTGCATTAAATATGCAAGTAGAACACCAAGGTAAAGGCACTTGAACAGGTATTATGTTTTTATTTATTTACCGACATCATGATAGAGTACTTTATATTCAAAAAATAAACATCAGCTTTCAGAACTTCTTGCAACTGATTTAGATTATGTAGGAAAACCCTCTAATGAGTTATTAAACTTACATTTAGTATGATCATGTCCAGGCCAAATAAATCTAATTACCCATGTGTAGTCATTTCTACATTTCAGTAGGGACTCTCAAATATGATCCTACCTGATTCGACCCATTAATTGATTCCCCGGGATCAGAAATTGTTCATGAGCAGAAAAATTACCATGCTTTGGACTTACTTGCGCTACAGATGTGCCGTACTTAGGATCTCAAACAACAAGATGCTCATATTGTGTTCTATCACGGATAAAAATATCTCCCTAGGAAATGAACCTAAATGTAAGTGTAAATGAGTTACCAGTTTTAAAAACTGGCTGAGAAAGTGTCCCTTCTCCATGAGCACGCTTGTAATGCCACCATGCAATGTCTGTTTCACTTCTTTTTCTTAAACAGATCACCAGCTCTTGAAATGTAGGCACATGTATTCACTCAGGTCTAAATATGCTACTACCTCAAGCATGTTTTCCTAATCCAGTCGTGCAGAGCCTCCAGACGGTTCATATGTTTGAACTGGTTTCCAAGACCGAGCAATGAAGAACAATGAACACAGCAGAAATGTGGACCACATGGTATAGTCCCTTGAGGATTGGATTGGAAAACAATGGCTTAAGATGCATCAATGGATTCAATGAAGATGTCATCTGTCAATAGAAGGTATAGCTGTAAAATCAGGATGGCTGCTCTTCCCATTGAGAGCAATGCCAAGGCTCTATTTCACCCCATCTCCAATCCAATTAGGGCCATGTGGGTGCAGGATAACAGGCTTAATAATGAGCACTCCATGTGCCATATATGCGCATCCTCATGCATGATACACATCTACACACAATCATCTCTTGCTTATTATCATTTTGCATGGGTTTGACTATGATTGACGACAACGCCAAGCACAGTCAGGTGCACGACCATAGCCGATGTCATAGAAAATCATCTCGAACCGACAAAGGGAACATATTTTCACCTAAACCCGAATAGACCCCGGTTCGGAAACGCGCTTTTGCGCAAATTTAAACGTCTAAAATGAGCACACGCGACGGCGATGAGATGCTTTGTACGCTTTTACGCATGGCGAGGCGTTCATTGGGAAAAACACACAATGCTCCAATAAGAACAACATGAGCTCTCATTGATCTAAATACAGCAGGAAATGAGAATAAACAAACAAATAATATTTTTAAAAAAACGACATTCTGAAAAGAAAAAAAACTAACAAACACTACATTTGATAACAGAATGGGAGAAAACCAGGTCAATTACAAGGCTACATGGTTATATATATAAATATATATAGCCTATATATATGGGAGTGGAAGTGCCATAATAAATGCCGTTACACTGGCGGCTCTCTGGGAATAAGGTGTAAAGGCGGGTTCATTCTCAAGCCGTTCCCTTTTATAGACGTTTTTATAGCATTTTGTAATTTAAGATCTCTTCTGCGCTATTCCGAGCAATAGTTTATTTATGTGCGGGCCCGACCGTCTCAAGAAAAAATAAATAAATAATAAATAAAAGATACAGAGCTACACATTATGCGCCGCTTTTAAAACCAGGCAAGGTCCTAAACAAATGATTCCTGATACATCCGCGTCGAATGCAACAAAAATAATAAATAAAGCAGTGACAGAGGAACGAGCATGGCTTACCTGCCCTGCCGACGGCGTTATTGTCTCTCTGCAGCTGCAGTCGCACACACTGTTGCCTGGTGCACTTCCGTCAACGACCTGATGGAGGCCAGGGGCGCTATAAGCACACTAGAAGACACTGCTCTGGCTCTGAGCAAGGACTCGGACCCTCAACGGCTCAGTTTTATAAATAAGATAAATGTAAGTCGCATAGGATGAGGACGTCTGCGGTAAAATTTGAATGTTTTTGTGGGTTTTGCTCAACATATTCAGATGGACATATTTGCTCATCAATATATATTCTCAGTGGTTCCTGACATTTTGGACATGCCCAAATATTTATATACCTACTTCATAAACGTCCACTGTATATATATTCATGATCTCACTTTTAATTTTAATTAATAAATTTAGTAAATGATTTGGGATAGTCAATAGACCATATACAGGTCTGCGTTTAAAATTGAGTGGCACAGTGGGGCAGTGGGTTGTGGTGCCACCTTACAGCTCTAAGGTTCCTGGTTTGATAGGTTTCCTGAGCTTGGGTTACTGATATACAGAGTTTCTGTGCATGTTCTGTCTTTGTATGCATTGGTTTCCTCCCACCTGTAAAAATATTCAAGTACTCTGAATTGGTGTGCACGAGTTTGTGATCATGGTGTTCCATCTGCCTTGCAGCCAGTGTTCCAGCCATAGGCTCTGGCTCTACTGTGACCCTGACCAGGATAAAGTAGTTGCTGAAGATGATTGAATGAAAAGTTTAATATGGATCTAGCTTACACTGGCATTGTATAACTTCCAGCTTTCCAGTACACTTCCACTTTCAAGCTTAGGAAGGAATTCACTAAACTATTGTTCATTTTATTTAACAGATTACAGTACGACATACTGTCCCCTCAACTACATCAGCATACGCAGTCTCACTAATCATTGAGTAGTGGATGTGATTAGAGACTTGTGGGAAAGAGAATGTGTCAGATTTCCATTACCTGTTCTATATATTACTGAAAAAAACACACAATTTAACTTGACAGGGTTACAGTTGGGTCAAGATGAAAATAGTTTAAATTATCTCTGAGGTTTCATTCAGAGTACACTCTCTGAGGTTTCATTCAGAGTACACTTTTGAACTGAATTTCTATTCACCATGTGTGATGAAGACAGCTAGTGAGTTGGTAAGCTTGCTGGTCATTAGCTTGCTCACATAAGCAAGCTGTAAAATAAAGGTCAACATATTTACAGGCTATATTCAGAACATTTGATAAATCATAAATAAATTAAATGAAAACACCCCGAAAGCTCATACAAACAAGTGAATGTAAAAGTATGCTGAGACCAGTAAAGGAACTCTGGTAAGGAAAGTTCTGGGCACATGCGACCTGGTACACACCAAAAATGTTGATGATCCTGGCTCCATCCATGCCAACGTAATCGTGTTGTACTTGAGTCTGGGATACTAGTGTTTGGAGACACACTAGCAATGGTGGTCAGAGTTCTGTGTATTAGCAGCATTATAACACAAGTAGCCTATGCAGACACAACTACAGCTGTTCCTAAATGTCCATTCACTGGCTGTGGTCCAAACCAGTTTCTAGCAAATCAGAGCCACAAAATCACAATTTTCTGAAAAATGAGGTGCTGATAAATGTTTTAGCTGTTAAACTGGTAAAAATTTAGTCAGGAGCCTTCACAACCAACGCAGTAGAATACCAGTATGGTACCAGTAACCAGAACACAAAATATCCAGTGCAACTTTAGCACAAAATTAGGATGCTGTAGTAAATATATGCTCTGCTATCAGGCAATTCCTTCATAAATGCTGCCCTGCTTTTGCGTGTATTAGCCTAGAACAAAAATCATGAGCACTCTGAATTGTTAAAGTGACCACAGAGCTGGTATCAGTTATTCACTTCGATTTGAATTCTTCTTGAATTAAATGTTCATATCTCACTAATTGCCATACCTCATATAATGGTTCACAATGCATCATGTAAAAAATATCTGTGTTTACATATTCTGTTGTGGCGCTGATCTGGCATCACAGGGTTTTGTCATGTCATTACTGCAAACACAGTGAGGCTGAGACATTTGTGAGATATCTCAAGACCATGGAATTTCAAGGCCTGACTTTTCTTAAGTTTTACACAAAAATAGTGCTTAAAAATAAGTAAATACACAGGTTGTCCCCAAAGTCACCATACATAGGGGATTTTTTTTTATAGCAAAATGTCTTACAACACTTTTACCTACTTAGTTTATTTTATATATATATATATATATATATATATATATATATATATATATATATATATATATATATATATATATATATATATTTCAGATAGTCTTTAAGAATGCCTCTGACAAAATAAGAATGTATTGAATTCATTCTCATGGCTGGATCAGGAAGCTGCTGCTTTAACAAGAAATATGGCAAGCACATCACACATGACACTGTCGCCAAACTTACTAACAAATTCAAAAACTGGAAGTGTTGCAGACCAACTGAGAATTGGACATCCACAAACATCTACTGATGAAGGCACTACCGAAGGGGGTGCTGGCAAATATAGTCCCCTGTGTAAGGAGACTTTTGGGGCACTCTTTATTTTAATACTCTGCTTATTGGAGGTAAAAACTATACGGCTCAATATCACAGAATATTATAATAGTCAGATTGAAAGTTCCAAGATCTAAATGCAGTATTTTGATCAGATTTCAGCCACCAAACCTTTTTAGCATTCCACTTGAATGGAATTTGTTCACATTTGACATATAGGAAACATGTGCTGAGTCGAAGCTGACCATGATACAGCAGCGCTTTCCATCTTTTTCCTTTTTCTTAATATATTCTCTTGAGACTTTTGTTTGCATTTATCAGACTTCACTGGCCTGAGAAAATCTGCACAGTTAGGAAATCTCAGGAGATTCTTCTGTGATTCAAATTGCTGTGAGAATGTTGGGGACCACCATTTTTCTGTCTCTCTCTCACGCACACACATTTTTTTTTTTTTTGGAAATAAGCCCAGGAAAACATCTGCCACTTTAGCTTCCCACAGTTGAGGAAAGGGATTTGTCTCAGTGCTGGGTGTCTGTGTATCCAGATCATGGTGTATGAATCTGAGGTCACCGCTTTGAGTACCTGGACAGCATTAAACTTATGATAGGAGAGACAAGCTCTGCACTTTATGGACTATGGCTAGTGCACAAATAATATACATGCAAAGCATTTAGTCAAAGTGCAGATAAAGAGTGTGTCTTAATGCAAGCTGGGGTTTGGGGGTGTGGGAGGTGGGGGTGGGAGTTTAAATAAATAATGAAGATGTGCTAAACATTGATCAATAACCCAAGGAGATCTGTTATACAGCAGTGTGATTATGGTATAGTGCTGACTGTAAATCCCATGGTTGGCCAGTAGAGGTCAGTAGAGAACATGACATCGTCAAAGAACAATCTAGAAGCTGATGACATCAACGCCAGAAGCCAATATACACATCAAAAAGGTGGAACCCACACACACACACACACACACACACACACACACATATTATTTGATTATTACTGGGGAGGCAATCTTCTGTTCATTTGCACCATAATTCTAAAACAAAACCCAGTTTTAATTGCAGCTTCTGTCATAAAAGGCTGCACTAAACACGTGTTTACTCTTATTTTATATTCAGTATATTAGTGCTGCTGTCGTTTACTGTCTGGTCCTTAATATTATTTTCCATTTTTTCTATATTAAACTTGACTAATATTTTTTTTTAAAAGAAAATCATACTAAGAATTAAGGGAAGTAATATGAGGTAAATTAAAAATATATATATAAAACAATTAAAAGAATCTCTGTAATTTTTAGCATGATTTCAGATAAAAATTTTTTGGTCACTCACAGAACCATACACAGTATGACATGCAGTGAAATGCTTTTTACTAGTGTCAGGTGACAAAAAAAAAAGAAATGATTTACATTAAACGCAGGTTTTACTTGTATAGAAACAGAAAAAGAATATATAAAAATATGATATAAAAGATAGATGGCATAAAGGTATGGATTTTATGCAGAATAAAGTGCAGATGTGTGCAGTTGTATTGACATTTAATTGAGGTGGTTGCAGTGGAAAAAGCTAATATAATTTATAATAACAATATTTATAATATGGGATATGCAGTGTATAATAACAGTATGGGGTATTGTATTGTATCAATGTATGGGGTTGTGTGAATTGTAATTTATATATTTATGTACTTATATTATTTATGTATATTGTGTTACATTTTATTATGATTTCTATATTTTAGATAAAAATTAAGCACCTGAAGCTGTCATAAATTAATTATTTAATTATTATTATTATTATTATTATTATTATTATTATTATTATTATTATCTGCTTCATGCCCAGTGTTCCTTGGAAGGCTCTTTATACAGTGAGACCCTGATCAAGAAGTGGGTACTGATGATGATGATGATGATTATCTATCTATCCATTTTTTGTACCGCTTATCATACACAGGATCATGGGGAGCCTGGAGGGGCACAGTAGCACACATATTCACATGCTACGGGCAATTTGGAAGCACTGATCAGCCTACAACACATGTCTTTGGACTGGGAGGGGAAACCAGAGTACCCAGAGGAAACCATCAAAGTACAGGGAGAACATGCAAACTTCGCGCATGCAGGGTGAATGCGCAAAGGCAGGAATTGAATCCCCAACCCTGGCGGTGGGAGGCAAACGTGCTAGCCAATAAGCCACTGTGCCCCCTATTATTTCTTTCTTCTTCTTCTTCTTCTTCTTCTTATTATTATTATTATTATTATTATTATTATTATTCAGTAGCTAAACCTTGTTGTTTTTAGAGCCAACTATAACACCTATTAGTCTACGATTCTTCAAAAAACTGGACAGATTTCTTCTTGCACACCACTAGGTGGTATGTGTGAACCATTCATGACAATTTCTACTAACAGCAGTGCAATCTTTTTCTTTCGTTCTTTTTTAAGAATTATTTGCACATATGAACAATTTGAATATATAATCAGTTCTAAGTAAAGGAAAGAGAAAGACTGAATGTTTGAGTCCATGATACTAGGTCTACTCTGCTTTTGAAGCTGTTAAAACTTGGCTGGGTTCTGGTCCTGTTACGCTGTCATTGCGCCTCCATCTTCACTTCCCCATTGTGACATTCCTGTTTTTGTGCCTGGTGGCAGCTTAGCAACTGTTGCTTTCAAACTAAACCCCTTTTAAATTTGTATAAAGAGGCAAAGACATTGAGATGCTTATATTTTATGCTTGCAGAGGCCTGGAATCTAACCAGGAACTTTTCTATGTAGTTTACTTATGTACAGATTAAAATCAGTGGATCATACTCATTTGTACATGTGTTGTGTGCAATTACTATAAGATACATTCACACAACAACATCTGTTGTGTTTATAAAAAGTACCAAGCCAGGAACAGTGTAAAGATTTTTTCCCAGTGGAGCCCGGTTTCAGAATGTGCCTGTCTGGTGAAAGAGTTTTATCCTCACTTTGTCCTTATCCTGGGACTGCCTCCTATTGCGACTGTCAGAAGTGTACAGAGAGCTATTGCAATCATACTGTCTCCCATGAGTAATGATGTTGCTCTCAAATACCTTTTTCTTTATTTTTAAATTTACATTTCACGTTTATCCGATGAGATTTACAAGTGAGGAAGAATCCAGTTCATGCAGTTGAAGATGTAAGAGCCAAGCTTAACCCTTTCATGCATAGTGGTCACTACAGTGGACAGTTATTCAAAAGCCCTTTTCTGGCTATTGCAAGGATTTTAATAGAATAACTATTAAACTAATAATTAAACTAACTATTAAACTAACCACTGGAGTGGACACTTCAAGAACTTTTTGATAAATGTATATGAAAGTAAAATATAAGTATTTTTTTATGCCTAAAGAAGAGTAAAAACACACTGAGAGAAAAAAAAAATCCTTGATCAGGATTTCATAATTCATCCATTAAAGGGTTAAGATTTCTACATTGGCTATTTGAAAATCCTTCTACCTTTTAGCTCTTAAATCATATCTTCGCGACATGTCTTTGTTGTTACATTCTGTAGATGTACAGTTAGAGATTACAGCTCAGTTTTTTCCATGTACAAGTTGTATATCTGTTTATCAGTGACAGTTTTTGACCCCAGGGCTGCTGTTGGCTGGATATTTGAGGTTGCTTGATTGTTTCTTAACCCAGCAGTGAAGCTGAGGTGTTTAAAAAACCCCAACAATGCTACACAACCTGCTACACTCGTACCTGTATCACCCACTCAACCATGTCAGTGACACACACTGCTCTCCTGAGAATAGTCCACTGCCAAAATGGCTGGACATGGTGGTCCCTGTTCATTGATACAAATTTTAAAAACTGAAAACTCAGTGTATGTTGGGTCAGGGGTTCCCAAACTTTTCCAGGGCAAGGCCCTCCACATTAAAAATACAGACTTCTGAATATACCCCCCCCCCCCCCCCCCTTTTTTGTAATTAATAATCACATCTTACATCTTTACATTACATTAGGAATTGATTGTGTGGTTGTCTGAGAGTGAGAATGTTATTTTTCACAGCAAATTGTTGAGGGCCCCCGGGCGCCCCCTGGCGGCCCCCACTTTGAAAACCACTGGTTGTGTTATAGTTATAAGCATTCAGTGTTTCTAGTTCCTAGTTGTTTTGTTTGTTACTGTGCAAAAATAAATCTCTTGTCCAACTTGTCTGCATTTCTTGCCTGATAGACACACCAGCATACTCATACATTTGAATCAGTTCTTAAATTGTTCTTCCTTTGTTGAAAGGGGGGGGGGGGGGGGGGGGATACCACAGCAGAAGTAACAGTTTAAAACATACTTTTAATCTCATTTAACCTTACAGCATTTTCTACATTTAACATCTATATATAACCATTCAACTATTTATAGCCATTAAATCAATTCTAAGGCATTTGATGCAGGTCTGATTCATTTGCAGGCCTTTTGAGTCAGCAGACTTCCATGATGAATGACACACTTTACACTTCAAGTCTTGCTCAGGCAGCTACTGTTGGTGTACTGTTCAGAACTTTCAGGAGTATAAACAGCACGAAAGTTAGTTGAAAGAATTATGTACAAAATGACATGTTGGTCCATACATCCTAAAAATAGACTAAATATTTAGGATGTATAATTTAAATGATATATTTAGGATATACTGTATCACTTCAAAGCATGCAATGGTTGGTACATTGACTACATTATGTGTATTCATTTGGCAGACACCTTTATTATATCACACTAAGTAAGGCAGAATTCAATGCAAACATTTAGTTGATCAGCTAAATGTTACAGTAAATGCTTTCTGCATTACAAATTCTGTAAATTTGGGCCTTCAACCTATATATATATATATATATATATATATATATATATATATATATATATATATATATATAATTATTTATTTATTTACCTGAGTCAGTCCTTCATTCTGCCATGATGTGTTTCACAAAAGCTAAGGAAGAAAATGAAAATGCATTTAGAAAAAAAAAAACATGCTGCTTGGTTAGAAGGTTTCCACAGTTGATATTTGAACTGTAAAACATTAGACTACCTTCACAGCTGATGAAGCCATCTGTTTCTTCCTGTCCTGCAAAAATGCGGTCCACTTCACTCACAGTTAACTGTTCACCTGGAACAGGAATTTACAATGTAAATATGCAGTATATATAATGTACAGTATATGTGAAATGTAGGGTTATAATATTTTGCACCTGGATGTCTATTACAATAGGGGCCAAAGTATGAGTCCACTACGAAGACCGGTTATTATTCCAACAATTATCCAAATCTAAGGCAATTTTGTGAAATTGCATTTCTTAAAATTTCCTGACCAATATGAACATTTATTGACTGAAAGCAGTTGCATTTACAAATGTGTAAAAAGTGAAAATCTAAAATAAATAAAATGTAAAATGTGTGAAACATGTTAAATCTATAATATAACAGGAATAGTGTTCTATAGATGTTACATAGTAAAGTTCAGTACCAAGTGTGAGAAGCATTTGACGGAGTTCGGCACACATGATTGTGCCATTGCCTTCCTTGTCAAGGACAAGTAGTGCCTCCACAAATTCCTCATATTTGCCAGTTTTTGAAGACTTTGACATTTGCTGGAACATGGGCAGGAATGTCTCAAAATTGATTAACTTGTATTTAAGCTCTGTAACACAGGAACACAACAGGGAGTTTAGAAATCTTTGGACAGAAAAGTTGCTTGGATCAGATTTTGATTACTAACAAGCAAGATGATCACATAATTGGGGATGTTCTTTTTCTTCAGGAAATGCATCTTAGGACAGGACAGGAGATGCTTTACGACTTAAGAGGGCATGGGTAGGCCATTTATATCAAACAAATTTCAATCCATAAGCAAGAGGCATTCATTCTTATTTATAGAGATACACCCTTTTGAACCAGAAAATATCTTGTCTGACCCTAATTCCACCTTTGGCCACTAGACGGCACCCTTATGGTCCTTGCAGAACTCCTTCCCCTGTTGTCTCCTTCCATTTCCTGTCTCAACCATGTTCATCTGTTTGTTATTACTTGATTAATTGCTCTATTTAAGTTCCCTGTTGTTCACTCTTCGTTTGCTGGAGCAGTAATGCAAGTCAGGGCACTTTTGTGTTTGGTTCCTTTGTTAGGCGCCTGGGTTTGTCTGACCTCTGAGATCAAAATTTCCTACGGGTAAGGCTAGTCCCCCACCCAACGCAAAACGTCAGCAAAAAGTCTCAATAATTTGCGTTCCGTGCCGTAACATTTTTTGTTTGTGCTGCTTCTGATTTGGAGATATTAAAAGAACATTTATAGGTCATTCTGGGGTCACTCAGCCCCCCCACTCGCTCCAAATTCACCCCAAATATTCTCAATTCGTTTGTGCTGCTTTTTTAAAAAAAATATTAGACATTGAATTATAGGCGCAAATCTCCTCGGTGTGAGCACCCTTTTAGAGTCGAATTGCCAAAGACTTTTTCAAGACAAATCATATCATTTGTTCAATAAATTCTCTTTACTTCATTCACTGGTCTCTCATGATTGAACTTTATTTATTTACAAGGAGAATCATTTCACTGCCACCACTAGGTGTAAGTGACACTTCTGTTCAAGACACTCTTGTGGAAATTAGTGTTAAGTTAGTGTAGGAAAAGTCGATATAGTTACTAAATGAAAATTCTGGCCAGTGTTAGTCAATGTTTTAACACTGACAGTTAGAATATTATTAGTTAACTTCAATCATAATGGTACAACATTCAAGAGAGCTAAGATTGTCAATGTTCATTGAACAGAAAACAGATTGACCTATAAATATTCTTTTAATATCTCCAGAACCGAAGCAACACAAACGAAACTTTTTACGGCACAAACCAACACAAACGGAGCACAAATGATTGAGACTATTTTGCCGACATTTTGTGTTGGGTGGGGTGCCAACTCCATGCAGGTCTATCACCCCCTCCTTCTTCTTTTGGTGGATGGTGCATTTAAACAGTTATAGCTTATATTTTTTAATATAGAGTTTGCCAGCATTTTTACCGTTTATTAAGAGTGATATATTCAACTGGCTTGATATGTTAGAAAGAGCACACTGTTGCCTCATGCTCTCTTCAAGTTTAATTTGTTTACTTCTTGGGTTATTCATTTTTTTTTTTCAAACTTACCATCAGGGTTTGATGTCCCCACCACTTTAAAGATTTCTGCATTGGTAGGGTTCAGACCCAAAGCCCTCATCACATCCCCACACTGACCAAGTGAGATTTCACCCTTGGGTGACTTAATGAACAGTGAGAAGGCATCTCGGATGTCTGCAGGAGTGTAGCACAAGGAAAAGATGGACAATTTATTAGAAACTAAGTCCATCTGTATAATCAACATGTATAATCTATGGTGTCAGATCAAGATCTCAACTAAGTATTATACAGAATACATTCATATGGGCAGACTTCTTTACACGCATTTATTTACCTTCAATTTGCGCAGTGCTAAAGTCATTCTGCAAACAAGGAGTGAGAATCATGTTACAAGACCACCACTTCCACAAATGGGTTTAGTGACAGACAAGCTAAAAATCTGCATCATCACTCGTCTCATAATTATCTTGAAATGCAATACTAACACATACCAGTTATAAGATATTACTATTTAGCGAGATTGACAATCATCTGCGATCCAAAGAGGGCATTATACTGCAGATGTTGGTTTCCAGGAAGGTCACAGTGTGGCAGCTGTTGGGTCACACATTCCTCATTCTGGCACTAACACTAACTCCCTCACTGTGCTTAATATTTTGGATGCCATGCCACCTACTCCTGATTTTATGGAGGCTAAGTTGAGAACAATGAGCTACAAATATCAAATGGCAGACTGGAAATAGGAGGAATATGCTCCACGAATATGCCAATTGAGATTGACCATCATTCATGCCTACATACTCCAGTAATATATTTCCACATAGTGTGCATGCTCAGGCAACTTCTATTACCTTTAGAAAGTTAAGAGCCTCTCGACAGCCAGAATTATAGACGGAAGTTGAGATATAGTCTGGCATAACATCTAAATAATACTGACTAACCTTTTTATTGTAATAGACTTTTGACTTGTTTAAATGATGTCTTCATTTATCTTCATGCAGCTATTTTCTTTATAGTAAATTATATGATAAACATGAACAAACAAGCCACAAACATTAATTTGCTCGTTTATCTTCAATAACCTCATTATCATAGTAGATTTCAGCCCAGATGGGATGTAAGGCACCACACACACACACACACACACACACACACGCACACGCACACACACACTTTAGTGTAGCCAATTCACCTACCAACATTTTTTGGCATGACATAAGGAGAACATGCAAAACTCCACAAAGTCAGTAGCACAAGCTCAGGATGGAACCCAGGGATGTCAGGTGGCAATGCTACCCAACGTGCCACTGTATTTCCCAGTAATATGCTTATACACCTTTTTTTCAGTGTACACTGTCTCATGAATGAACGAAAAAAAGTAGTGCAAGGAAAAATTTTTATATCAAAAGAATATAATAACATGTCACTCAAGATCACCTCATGCTAAGTCAAATAACTGATAGCACTGGTACACATGGGCTAGAATAAGCCTTCATAAGCTAAAATATATGGTTAAATGTTACATTATGCTTGTATTTTTCAGCTATACATGACACATTTAGATTTTCTTAATTCATATGCACAGCATTTAATGAACTTACCATGGCTGGAGAAGAGGCCTTGGATGGTGTCTGTATGTGCTCCTTTTTTGTAGCCATGGTTGTGTGATTACCAGAGATGAAGCAGGAACTTAGATGGTCTAAGTAATTAGTGTTTATATACCCTACCTTCCCCTCCTCTCACAACTATGGCAGGTGGCCAAAGGCTTGCAATATTGCACACAGTTCTAAAACAGGAAAGAACAGGGATCCCCATGGGTATCCTAAACTTTGCAGGAGTCCCCATCTCCTCCCTTACCAGATTGTTAACCCTATGTGTATTTTTTTTTTACTTTAAAGTTTTTTCCCTTGCTTCTTCACAACACTACTCTACTGGTTTGGATCAATTTTTGGATACTGTTAATGGACACATGGACAAATACCTATTGCCTACTTTCTCACCAAAATGAAAGAGTGATAACAACAGAAGTAAAGACCATTAACAGGGAAGGAATCCTTTAAGATGCTTGCTTGTAATAGACACTTTTTATCCACCACACATGGTAAACAGCCCCCATCTCCCAAAAGCTAAAACCTTTAATATCAGGTGGACTAAATTTTGCCAGCATTTTGACCTTTAACTGAATGTAAAGTATTGCTGGCTTGATATGTCAGAAGGAATACAGTGTTCCTTCTCATTTGATATGTCAGAAAGAATACGGTGTTCCTTCTCATTCTCTCATTCATCTCATACTTTGGACCATCTTAAGTGTAGACCATCACAGATGGTGGAAACAGTCCCTGTAAATGTGAAATGAAGATTCATTCTTGCAAATAATTTCTACTGCTAATAAAAAGCCAAAGTCTAAACCAAAGAATGATTAGGACTTCATTAGGAGGTCGTACTTCTTGAATCTAAGGATTCAACAAGTGTTGCAAAGTGACACAAAAATAGACTCACACTTGTGCACAAACACTAAGAAAAGAAAAATCTTTATCATTATTTATACTAACATTGGTATTGCTGTATTTGCCTACATCTAACACCTACCTTAACCTTTCTAAGAAAAAAACAGGTTCATGTTCTTTCCTGTTCATTCTACAGAAAGAGCATAAACTAAAGCACAGAAGAGGCAATCCTCCCCAAATAACCATGTCATAGCACATATATGTGAGCAAAGAAAAGTATGCACTCCTGCAGAGGAACTTGATCTGTGAGAAGCTCTCCCAGCCATGCCATTTTCCCCCAGGAGTGTAGAAAGAGTGTGTTCTACATAGCATGCATGTTATGCATGATCTTTTGGGGCTGGACTCAGTGAATAGAGGGGAGACGTCTCCTTGTTGTGCAGGTCTCCTCCTTATTCCTGATGCACTTGTGAATTTGAATGATTGAACGAATAATTTTCATCAGGCTTTAGTTATACAAATCCTAAATTTACCAAATAAGATCAATTAGCCAATAAGGTATGAAGTGGAGAGATTGAAACGCTTGTGCTGATAATAGTTTATACAATATAGTCATGTGAAAAATACATACACCCCATAGAAATTGTTGGCTTTTTTGACATATTTGGACAAGCAAACATTTGATCATTTTTGAAACAGTGCCTATTAATAAAGTTGATATACTTGAACAACAACACAAGGAAAATTAGCTTTTCAATCATTTATTCAACAGCAGCATCAATAGATGTGTTATTCCTCTGTGTAAAAAGTAAGTATACCCTTGGCCTCAGAAGCTAGTATTGCCCCTTTTATCAGAAAGAACTTCTTATAGGCATTTTGCATAATTGTCCACCAGGCTTGATGGAATTTCTGACCACTCTTCCATGAAATATGCTTTCAGTTGCAAGATATTTAAGGGGTTTTCTTGCATATACTGCCCGTTTCAAATCCTACAATGGGATTCAAATCCAGGCTTTGAGTAGGCCATTCCATAACCCTCCATTACTTCTTTTTGAGCCATGCCTTGGTGGATTTGTTAAGGTGCTTAGGATCATTATTCTGTTGAAAGATCCGCTTCAACTTCAACTTTAAGACAGATGGCCTCACATTATCTTCAAGCACTCTTTAATATGATGCAGAATTCATAGTTGAATCAATGAATGCAAGCTGTCCAGTCCCCGAGGCAACAAAGCAACCCCAAACCATAAAATTCCACCACTGTGATTCACAGTTGGTATGAGGTGCTTCTCCTGAAAAGCTGTCTTTTGTCTGCATCAGACATGTCTGCTGTTACTGTGGACAAACATCTCTATCTTTGATTCATCTGTCCAAAGCACATTATTCGTGGTTTTTGTCTGTATGCTCATTGGCACACTGTAGTCTTTCAAAGACTTTTTCCTAGCACGCCTCGCATGCAGGTCAAATTTCGCAATCTCTTTCCTATTGTAGAAGCATGCAGTTTGACACCAACATTTAGAAGACTTTCTAGCAGATCCTATGATTAAATTTTGGGGTTCTTGGAGACTTCTTTTTGCATCTGATGGTCTGCTCTTGGGCTGAATTGGCTGGGATAGCCAGTCATTTGAAATATGCACCATTTGTAAATTATTTTCCTTACAGTGGAATTACGTTTTTTTTTAAATAATTTGGAGATCTCTTTAAATCCCTTGACAGACTCATAGGCACCCACAACCTTTTTTCTGAAGGCCTCATAGATTTCTTTAGATCTTGGCATGATGACACCACACACCTCAATAACAAAGGGAACGCTAGGCACTAGATATGAGAGGAGTATAAATAAGACAGGTTCCACGTGCATGCCCTAAGCAGGTTATAATCACTGGCACCTAATCTTGAACACCTGTTTCAAATTATATGGATTTGAAGGTGTGATAAATTTAGGGGTGCACTTACTTTTTTCATGTGACTGATCAGTTTTTTTTGTTAATTTAAATTGTGAAAACTACAAAAAAATTTAAATTTTATGTGTCATTTGATAGTGTAACACTATTATATGTATGTATATATATATATATATATATATATATATATATATATATATATATATATATATATATCCATCCAGCCATCTTCTACCGCTTACGCCTTTTCAGGGTCATGGGGAACCTGGAGCCTATCCCAGGGAGCATTGGGAATCGGGCACACACACACACACATATATATATATATATATATATATATATATATATATATATATATATATATATATATATATATATATATATATTGCATTGTAACATGAGGGGCTGTGAAGAGATTTTGCCCAGAGTGCCAGGACTGCCGGGGGAGGGAGTGTATTTTGGGGCTTCGGTAAAAGCGCCCTTGGGGGGTGTTCTGTCAAATCACAGAAAACTAGTGACTACATTTCCCATCCTGCATAGTGTCCTACAAACATGGCCGCCATGGACTGCAATTTCCTCAACTCTTACATTGTCGAAGAAAGGCGCTCCTTCACCAACTGCCGCACCGGCACGAAGCGGACAGCCTCGTGCCAAACACATCAGCAGCCCTAAGGACCGTCACGGCGGGGCGGGACCGCTGACGCTACGCCGGCCGGCGATTGGGGAGTCCCCTTTCCGCTCAACCGTTCGCTCAACCTACCCAACCGGGTAGCTCCCATAGTCCGGGAGCACATGCACACTGCGCAGGAGGAGCAAAGAAAAGTGTACAACCGCCCAGCACAGCCCCGAGAATTCCAGCCGGGGGACCGGGTCCTCCTGTTAGTGCCCAGCAGTCCCTGTAAGTTCCTGGCCCGGTGGCAAGGCCCATATACAGTCCTCGAGCGCCGGGGCCCGGTCAATTACCACCTGCAACAGCCCGGTAAGCGGGCGAAGGAGAAGCTCTACCACGTTAACCTCCTGAAGAAGTGGATAGAACCGGCCCCAGTAGTGTCGGCGTACGCAACCCGGGACTCGGACCATGGCAAGCGTACCTTGGTCGGGTTAGGGGAGGACCTCACCCCCGCCCAGAAACAGGAGCTCACTGAGCTGACCAACCAGTTCTCGGATGTGTTCTCGGCCTCCCCGGGGATGACCCAGCTGGTCCAGCACGAGATCAAAACTCCCCCCGGCGTAGTGGTGAGACAACGGCCCTAACGTGTCCCAGAGGCCCGACGCAAAGCCATTGAGGAGGAAATCAGTCGGATGCTATGGGACCACGTCATAGAGGAGTCCAGCAGCCCCTGGTCCAGCCCCATCGTCGTCGTGCCAAAGCCGGACGGGAGCATGCGCCTGTGCAACAACTTCCGGAGACTGAACCAGGTGTCCAAGTTCGACAGCTACCCCCTCCCCAGAGTGGACGACCTCGTCGAAAGGCTGGGGAGGGCCCGGTTCATTTCCACCTTGGACCTGAAGAAGGGCTACTGGCAAGTTGCGCTGGCGCCGGAGGCCAGACCCAAGACGGCCTTCAGCACGGCCACCGGCCACTGGCAGTACCGGGTTCTCCCCTTTGGGCTACACGGGGCACCCGCCACGTTCCAGCGGTTGATGGACATCCTCCTGCGGCCCCACCGCACGTTTGCCGCTGCCTACCTGGACGACGTAGTCATCCACTCCTCCACATGGGCCGACCACCTGTTTCATCTTAGGGAGGTCCTGAAGGCGCTCCGGGAGGTCGGCCTGACGGCCAACCCCAAGAAGTGCCACCTAGGGCTGACTGAGGCCCAGTACCTGGGGTACCGCATCGGCCGGGGAATGCTGAAACCACAGGCGAAGAAAATCGAGGCCGTAAAGGACTACCCTCGTCCCACTTCAAAGAAACAGGTACGGGCCTTCTTGGGGTTGGTGGGGTACTACCGGAGGTTTGTGCCTAACTTCTCTGCTGTAGCTTCCCCCTTCTCAGATCTCACCAAGAAGGGCCAGCCAGACCGGGTCAGGTGGTCAGCCGACGCAGAGAGGGCCTTCCAGGCCCTGAAAGGGGCCCTCACCAGCGCGCCGGTACTGTGTAATCCGGACTTCGACCTCCCATTCACCGTGCACACGGATGCGTCCGAGACCGGGCTTGGCGCCGTCCTCTCGCAAACCTTCGATGGGGAAGAACATCCGGTCCTCTACATCAGCCGGAAGTTATCCCCTGCGGAGAAGAAATACGCAGCCGTCGAGCGAGAGGCCCTGGCGATAAAGTGGGCCATCGAGGAGCTGTGGTACTACCTGGCTGGCCGGCACTTCGTCCTCGTAACTGACCACGCCCCCCTGCAGTGGATGGCCAAAGGCAAGGACACAAACGCCCGGGTAACACGCTGGTTTCTCGCCTTGCAAGATTTCTCGTTCCAGGTTAAGCACCGGGCGGGGGCCCAGCATGGCAACGCAGATGGGCTCTCTCGACGAGATGCACTCTGGGCCCGCCACCGAGCGGCAGTAGGCTCGGAGCTGAGGGGGGGGTACTGTCGCGACAGACCGACAGCCGGCGCGCAGGAGAAGAGAGGCGCTCCTTCCCCAACTGCCGCACCGACATGAAGCGGACAGCCTCGTGCCAAACACACCAGCAGCCGGAAGGACCGTCACGGCGGGGCGGGACCGCTGACGCTACGCCGGCCGGCGATTGGGGAGTCAGGCGGGAAAAGTCCACCAATCAGGCGACAGAGGAGGAGGATAAAAGGGCGCGCTTCCAGCCATACAGGAAGAGGAAGACCGACGGTGAAGAGACGGAATCCGTGCGTGCTCTTCAGCGGCCTACAGACGCGCCCACGCGGAGTACAACGGTAACCTTGACTCACGCCGACCACTAACCTCTCTCTCTCTCTCTCTCTCCTCTTCTCCCCGAAGGTGTGAGCGTGGACGAGACCACCGGGTGGTGAAAACGCACGCTCCGGTGAATGACGGCATGGGAGACCCACGCCCTCGCCTCGGGAACCCCAACACGCCCTCAAGAAGGTCACGTGACAGCCACACCCCCCACAAACCCCCACGCACTAACACACACACGCCCCCCCTCACGTCGGACACTTCGCACTAAGCTAAAAATAAAACCCCCCTGATCACTGAAATCTGTCTCTTGTGGGTCTGTGCTCTGCCCTCTCCCCGAGCTAACTCCCTACAACATTCACTCTAATCATGCATACCTTCATCCTATTCAGAGCACTCACAACCACGCTATATAAGAGACCTTTTGAACACTATGACTTTGCAAAGTATTACGTTCAGTTCCCTAGTCTTTGTCATATTTCTAAGCCTGATATTGTGTTTGCTTTTCTGATCATGGACTTTGTTTACCCTGTTGATCTCGTTTCTCTGTTGTGCCTAGTTTAGCCTGTTTGCCTGATCATTTGACCCTAGTCTGACTTGCACTTTGTTTTCTGCCTGATCCTTTGTACTACATATCATTTGATTAAATTGCCATACTTGCACTTGCTTCCATCTCAGCCTTCATTACATGACAGAATACTTCGCCGCAACATGGAAGCAGCAGGAGTACTTCAAGTCAGTTCAGTGCCCCAGTAAATGGACATAGAACTCCCAGACCAGAATTATGGATTGGGCAGCTACCTGAGGCAGTTCATGTTCCACTGCCAAATGTGCTTTTCGAGCCTGGCGAACCCAAACCAGACAACAGGCAGTGGCTTGGGTTCATTGTGTCCCGGCTTTATGCCCCAGCCTGTGAATGGGAGGAGCATTTGGCCAGTACAGCGTCAAGTGCTGTCAACAATGTAACTCAGTTTGTGGAACTATTCATAAAGGAGTTTGGGTGTCCAGGGCAGAGCTACAACCTGGATCAACTTTTGAGTGGAGTCAGTGTGACATCGACAGGGCATCCTCCACAGCTCAGCTTCAGCCCCCCAGCCAACAGGGCAGTGGTGGCGGTGACGCAGACCTGCAAGACCGAGGGCTGCAGTAAAGGGGCCCAGCTACAATGTCCCACATGCAGGAAACTTGGGATCCATGGATCATATTTCTGCTCTCGGATGTTTCAAGAGCAGCTGCCATGCTCACAAACGGCTCCACAAGAGAGCACCTGCGGAGCTCCCGCTGGAGGTCAGTGTGGCGGCCTCATCTCCAGAGCTACAACCTGAAAACAACAAGGTGGTCTCACCTGCAGAGCTCCAGTTGGAGGTCTACTACATCGCTGCCTCATCTGCAGAGCCCCAGTCGGAGGTCAATGTGTTGATCTCCTCCCCAGAGCTCCAGCAGGGACCCACGAGGTACTCTCATCCCTAGAGTTTCAGCCTGAGACCCACAAGGTTGCCTCATCTCCAGAGCTCCAGCATAAATTCAAGTTCCTGCTAGAGGTCAACGAGGTGACCTCCGAAGCCATGTTCATGTCTGAGGTCGACGAGGCGACCTCACACACCACATTCATATCTGAGGTCGAAGAGATAACCTCTCAAGCCAAGTTCCAGTCTGAGGTCGAAGAGATGACCTCTCAAGCCAAGTTACAATCCGAGTTCGAAGAGATGACCACTCACACCAAGTTCCAATCCGAGGTCGAAGAGACAGCCTCTCAAGCCAAGTTCCAGTCTGAGATCGACGATGTGACCTTCCATGCCACATTCCAGTGTGAGACCGACGTCACGACCTACCAGGTTCTCCTCACGCCTGAAACCAACATCACGACCAACCAGGTTCTGCTCACGCCTGAAGTCAACATCACAACCAATCAAGATATGCTCACGCCAGAGTCAGTTGACACGACCAACCAAGTTCTCCTTATGCCTGAAACCGACATCACAACCAACCAAGTGTTCCTCATTCCTGAAACCGAAGTCACGACCAACCAGGTTCTGCTCATGCCTGAAACCGATGTCACGACCAACCAGGTTCTGTTCACGCCTGAAGCTGACGTCATGACCAACCAAGTTCTCCTTATGCCTGAGACTGACGACACAGCCAACTCTGTGTACACCTGAGTCTGCTGACACAGCCAACCATGTTCAGCCTGCAAAGTCAATGGAGAATCACTCTCAGACACTCTGTGTGACTGAGGATGCCGCTCAGTATCCCTCTACAGCTGAGAATGCCACTCAGCCACCCTGTTCAACTGAGGAAGCTTCTTTGCCCCCGTTGCATCCAAGAGCGCTGCTTTGCTTCCCTACTCTGCCATGGATGCTACTACGCCAGGGTTCTATGTGGACGTCGCTCTGCCCTCCTGCTCCACTGAGGACGTCGCTCTGCCTTCCTGCTCCAATGAGGATGTTGCTCTGCCTTACTGCTCCACTGAGGATGTCGCTCTGCCTTCCTGCTCCGCAGAAGAAGTTGCTGCACACACAAGAAAGGCTGATGAGATGGCCCACCAAGTCAAGCCCCCATCTAAAGCTGACGACACAACTTCCCAAGCATGGACCTTGCCTAATGAACCTAGTGAACCAGCCCCAGCCTTATGTCTGCTCCTAGGCTCCTTGAGAAACCTGCTACTTGTCGGACAATGCCTGCATTGTAACCTGAAGGGCTGTGAAGGCATTTTGCCTAGAGTGCCAGGAAGGCCGGGGGAGGGAGTGTATTTTGGTGCTTCGGTAGAAGCGCCCTTGGGGGGTGTTCTGTCATATCACAGTAAACCAGTGACTACATTTTCCATCCTGCACGGTGGCCTACAAACATGGCCGCCATGGTTTGCAATTCCCAGAACATTCACATTCACTTTAATCATGTACATCTGCATCCTATTCACAGCACTCACAACCATGCAATATAAGAGACCTTTTGAACATTATGACTTCGCGAAGTGTTACGCTCAGTTGCCTAGTCTTTGTTATATTTCGAAGCCTTATATCGTGTTTGCTTTTCTGATCACGGACTTTGTTTACCCTGTTGACCTTAATCCTCTGTTCTGCCTAGTTTAGCCTGTGTGCCTGATCATTTGACCCCAGCCTGCCTTGGACTTCATATTGTTAGATTAGACTGCCATACCTGCACTTGCTTCCATCACAGACCGACAGCCGGCGCACAAGAGACAAAAATCGCTCCTCTCACAACTGCCGCGGTGGTGCTGAAGAGACAGCTCCGCTTCAGCACCACCAATACTTTGGACAGCCAGAGAACACGTGGCGGCGGGGCATGGCAGATGATTGAGACCCTCACCGCATGATTGCATGCCCACACACAAGCACATACACACACACGCACACCTACACACCCTCACCAGACTGTCTCGAATAAAGATCCTCCATGGCAACACAAAAATGGCCTCCCGTGTGTCTGTGCTCCACACACTGCTGGCTAGTTTCCCTACACTGGTGAAGGATGCGGGCATGAGCATAGACCCACCCACCTGAAGAACTTTATCTCCACTTTTGTTCATGGATTGATCCCTAAGGGCTCTGCCGCCAACAGAACACCAGATCGTGGGAGTGCAGGTGCTGGGGATGCCACCTTGAAGCATGCTTTGGCCACCCTGGAACTTGACCGGGAAGGACGGCGGTCCTGCAGCCCGCCGAGAATATTCCTGCCCCACTAGCCCGACCGCCAGCGCTACCCTGGGGGGGGGACCACTGAAGCCAGCCCATCTACGGGACGCCCAGGGACAAGCCCATGCTAACGTAGCCGGACCTGGAGCCACCGAAGAAGGCCCAAAACAGATGTATGGAGAGTGCTCCCTTCATACACCGAACCCGCCAAGAGCCCGGACCCTGACAGTGTGGGTCGAAGGGTCCTAGTCTGCGTCATCCCCGACCTCCCTGTGCCACTGCTTCTCGGAAGAGACTGGCCAGGGTTCCCAGCCAGCCCAGCTCCCAAATCCAGGAGGGCGCCCCAGCGAACGAAAGAGACACGAGCCTGGCAGGCCTGCTTGGCGCAAGATGAGGGGGATGCCAGTAGAAGGTAAGCCACACACACACGCTAACCCGATCTCATCTGTGTTCCAACTTTGGGTATGAGCAAAACGAGGACAACCGCCTGAAACTGCTGGGCCTAGGTGCGGCAGATAGAAGGGGTCGACCAGAGCCCGAACCAGAGGCTCCCCTCCTCCTACTTCCTCATCAGGGGCAGTCTCCTATATCAACGGGCCAGCCACCGAGGGGAAATCGTGGACCTCCTTGTAGTCCCCAAGACAAAGACACAGATGCTGATGCACCTGGCCCACACCCACCCGCTCGGGGGCCACTTGGGGGCACGAAACACCCTAGAAAGGCTAAAAGACCGGTTTGTCAGGCCGGGTATGGATGCAGAGGTCCGGGGCTTCTGCCAACAGTGCCCCCAGTGCCAGCGCCCCGCCTCACGGAGGTCCCCGCCGGCTCCCCTTATCCCTGTGCCAATCATCCCCTTTGAGAGGGTTGGCACTCTTGTGGGGCCACTCCCCAAATCTGCCCGGGGCCACGAGTACATACCCGTCATCCTGGATTACGCCACCCGATACCCCGAGGCAGTGCCACTCCGCAAAGCCACTTCCCATAACATTGCAAAAGAGCTGATGCTCCTGTTCAGCCGCATGGGGATACCGAAGGACATCTTGACCGGCCAAGGTACGCCTTTTGTATCCAAACTAATGACTGATCTGTGTTGGCTGTTGCAGGTGAAGCACCTAAAGGTGTCTGTCTACCACCCCCAGACCGATGGGCTCGTTGAGAGGTTCAACCAGACCTTGAAGAAGATGCTACGGTGGGTGGTAAACGAGGAACAGAGAAATTGGGACCTCCTCCTACCATATGTTCTCTTCACCATCTAGGAGTGCCCCCAAGCCTCCACGGGCTTTACCCCCTTCGAACTCCTCTTTGGACAGCGAACTGAGGGCTGCTGGACGTGGCCCAGGAAGCATGGGAGGAACAGCCCTTCCTTTTCCGCTTGGTCATCAAGTACGTGCAGCAGATGCAAGAGAGGATTGACCGAGTCAATCCCTGATCGTATGCATATGAGAGCCACCCAGGAGGAGCAGAAACAAGTGTACGACCGCCCGGTACAACCCCGAGAGTTCCAACCTGGCGATCAGGTGCTCCTACTGGTGCCGAACAGCTCCTGGAAGTTCCTAGCCCAGTGGCAAGGGCCATACACAGTCCTCGAGCAGAAGGGGGCCGTAAACTATCGCCTGCAACAGCCTGGTAAGCGAGTGGCGACACAAACATACCACGTAAACCTGCTAAAAAAGTGAGCTGGCGCCAGTAGTGTCTGCGTTTGCGGCCCGGGACGCAGGTCATGATGATGGTACCTTGGTCCAGCTGGGTGAAGACCTCACTCCTCACTCCTGTGTTCTCTACCTCCCCAGGGATGACCCAGCTGGGCCACTACAAAATCAAGAGCCGGCCGTGAATGGTGGTGTGACAGCAGCACTATTGTGTCCTGGACGCCTGCCGCAAGGCTATCGAGGAGGAGATCGGTCGAATGCTGCGGGACAACATCATCGAGGAATCCAACAGCCCCTGGTCCAGCCCCATCGTAGTCGTAGGAGGGCACTTTTTTGGACCACCTGTTCCACCTGGGGGAGGTGCTGAAAGAGCTCCGGAAGGCGGGCTGACAGCCAACCCCAAAAAATGCCACTTGGGGCTGACTGCGGCACAGTACCTCGGGTAGCGTATCAGCCGGGGTCTACTAAAGCCCCAGATGAAGAAAATTGAGGCAGTAAAGGACTATCCCCGGCCTACATCAAAAAAACTGGTACGTGCCTTCTTGGGCTTGGCGGGGTACTACTGCCAATTTGTGCCTAACTTCTCCTCTGTAGCCTCGCCCCTCTCAGATCTCACGAAAAGGGCCAGCCGGACCGGGTGAAGTGGCCAGCAGAAGGGGAACAGGCCTTCCAAGGCCTGAAAGAAGCCCTCATATATATATAATTTTTTACATCCTGCTATGTGCTTTTGACGAGTCGGCACCTAATTAGCCCACCTAATGACCACTATTAGGACCCATCTACCCTGATAACTAAGGTGGTTTTCACACTGGGCATTTTTGCTGCGGTGAGAATCCGAGTGCAATTGTTCCCGGTGCCCCCGCAGTTTGTCTGATTTCAGACTCACTTGATTCTGTCAGACTCCAGTGCATTTGCGTTCATCTTACAGACATCTTAGATATTATGCACCACAGTGGACCTCTTCTGTGTCACACAATGTTCCACTGCCACTCATGTTACATGTGTGTTGTAGAAACAAATTATGCCATCATTGACTAAAACGCATGCACAGGTTACTTTATTTCCTGAAGAGGTGCAGACCCAAGTATGAGTTGTATTCACATTCACATAAATTGAGGCACAGTTCCAATGCAAGTGAACTCAGACCACCTCCTACAGGTAATCTTGGGTTTGCTACCGCTGTGTGCTTCCCGGTCTGCATGACAGCTTTCACATGACCAATTTTTCATGCAAACTGTGCTCAGTTTCAGACTAGACTGCCAGCTGCTTTGGGAAAATGTCTATTGTTCAAAGTACTATACAAATAAACTGAATAATACTAAGCAGCAAGTGTGCCTATTCATATAGTTTTAGTTTGGTGCACTTTTCCTCACTCCGCATTATTTCATCAATTTGGTACTTGTTAATGCTGACTGTGTGCATGCATCAAAGAAACCACACAAAAAATGCACATAAAGGGCCAATTAATATAAACAAGCTTGATTGTATCTGTATTGTGGGTGTGAACAAAACTTCTTTATTTGCAATTATATCTTAGTCAAGTGTTCTGACCGGACCCTGTGGAGGTTGCCTCTAGATAATACTTGCAAACTTTTAAATTCTCTAACTTTATTACTAATTTCAGTCATGGTAATTCAAGCAAGTTCTAAAGTTCAGCAGGATCCCCGTCATCTTGAGTAGCCACTGGAATTGACAGCTGGAGAAGGGAACTTGCAATATACAGTGGTCATATTGAATAGAATGCGATAGTATAGAAAGGATGGGACCATTGGCTAGCCAGCACAAGGTCTCATACAGTATGTAGGTAGTCACCATAACCTGATTGCAGGTTTACTTCCCAGACTCATGTTTCCATCAGCCTCCTGCTGAGGTGTTGGAAATGTGGAAAGGAACACCCACCAGCCTAGTGCAAACTGAAAGTCAGGTGCAAGAAAAGTGAAGTGAGTTTCTTGAGTTTCTCCATGAGGTCAACACTGGCAGCAGTGAAAAACTAGGTACCAAAATGAAAAACACTACTGGGCCAACAAAGATCAACAGGCTGATAAGCTCCATCTCTAAAAACTTGCAAAGTTGATTGGAGGTGCTATTGCACATGCCCATTAGAGTCACTTCCTGTCTGTAGAACATTGGCAGTGCTTGAATTGTTTGCTTGATTGTGGTTGTTAGTCACTGGATGAACAACTTCATCAACTTGGTGCATCAACTTCAGGCAGAGAATGCTAAACTTAAATGAATCGTAACACAGGGTTTTTCCTCAAGATCCTACCTTGAGTTTCCTAGATGCATGACAAGAAGCATTGTGGTTGGTTGAGGAGAGTGAACACCCTGGGGTGCAGCAGCCTTGTGCACAGACTTGTAGTATTAATATTAAGAGTTCTAGGTTCTAATACTGTCTCTGTCAAGCCTGCTGATGAGTTAGCTGAGGTTAAAGAAAGCCTCCATAAGAAGCAAGCTCATTTAGACATCATCTTGAAGCCTGTCCCCCAAACTATAATAGGATCACCTGTGCCCCCTATTAGCTCTACCTTTAGTGTTGAGACTTGTAGCTCATGGTACCATTTCCAGCCAGACGAAGACGAATATGTTTACATATATGAATATGGTAGATAAATATGTTTGCATTGTAATCAACCTGGCCATATTGCATGGTTTTGTACAACAGAACTTAGTACAACTCTGAGGACAGTGGTAGGGCCTAGTTCTTCAGTTCAGCCATTGGAAAACTAATACAACCCCACAGCATGGCCCAACCATCTGGTGGGGAATGTATGGGCACTACCCTCCCAGAAGAACCCTGGCTTATTGGAAGATGCCCAGCAGTAGAGATTAGTGTCATTGGAGTGACTGTGGCATGTTTGCTGAATACCGGATCTATGTTGACCACTGTTACTTTTTTTGAGCAGCAATTACAACTTTCAATTTCAGATGCAGCCTTGCCATTCACTTGAACATAAAGCTTCCAATGGCCTTGATATTCCCTACTTGGAGTATTTGGAAACTACTATAAGCATTCTGGGGAAGACACTGCCCAAGAGGGGTATTCTGGTAGTGGAAAAACTCAACTGATCCTACTGTCCAGTCTAGAAGAAAACAGGTTCAGTGCTTACTTGGAATTAATGATATTAGTAGGTTTTACCAAGAGTTGTTTCTAGAACATGGAAACAACTGGTTTAACTCTCCTTTGGTTCAACAAGCAGAGACATTTTGGCAGAGAGCTCTAGTTGAGTGCCAACTTTTGGAGCACACCTTGGAAAAGGGGTATGTGAGTCCAGCTCAAGTTAAGAAGGATACATCTGTGCGAGTGTACAGCTGGAAGCTTGTTCCTGCAACTTGCCATCAGGGGTTGGCATCCGCATTTATTACTTGTTTTCTGGTGACCTCCTTGTGCCATCTGCTTGCACGCCAGTTACCTGTGGGGTGGTGAGGGTGCTAGTTATTACTGTGGGGTGTCAGGATCATTGACTTTGCCCAAAGACTGTACTTGGGGAACTATATATTGTTCAGTTAACTTCCTGATCTCATCAGTCCAGTTTCATGTCCAGCAGGATGATTCTGAGCCAGTAGCACTAATTCAGTCTGTTGAAACAGAGAGTAGCCCCAGTATTGATTTTTCCCAGATTATCTGTCCCACTGTTTCCAGCATTTTGCACCCCTTTAGGATCGTTTGAGTTCATTCGTATACCTTTTGGATTGTGTAATGCACAGAGTAGCTTCCAGCATTTAACTGAACATATTTTTTAGGAATCAGAGTCTCCATGCTCTTTTGATATATTTAGATGATATTGTAATTTTCTCTGGTACCTTCCAAGAGCACCTGGAGTGGCTGGAAATGGTACTGAGTCACCTTCAAACTCATTATTTGAAGGTAAAATTAAAGAAGTGCCATTTCTTCTAAACTGAGGTTGGTTACCTGGGCTACGTGATCTCAGCTGGTGCGGTGGCAACTGACCCAGAGAACATCTGGGCTGTTGCCAAGTGTAGCAGGCCCACCACAGCTAGGTTCTATGTTTATGGATTACCAAGAAGGATACAATCAGATCAGGTGCATAGCTTTGAGGGAGAGTTGTGGAAACACTTGTGACTCCTCAAATTATCCAGAGGGTAATGGTCAATGTGAAAGATTTAACAGGACATTGCATGATTTGCTTTGGACTTTGCCACCTGAACAAAAACAGAAAAGAGCTTCAGCTTCCAAGGCTCCTGAAGAAATTCTAAGCAGCGCAGTTAATAATGCCGCGGGTTTTATTGTATCAGTTCGAGCCCGAGTCAGATTCAGGAAATGCTGATGATCGAGCAGCTCAATCGGAACCAACTTTGCAAGCGCAGCTTGAGCAGAATGTTTCACAGTGGGAAGTTTTTATTTTGTAACTCTCTTACCTTTCAGATACGATGTTATAACTGTTTAATTTGGCTTGTGAAATTGACAGAAAAAAAGACACAAAATACAGACAGGGGAATAGGTGTTATTCTGCAGGTTTATAGGTAAAAATTCCCACAGCTGAATATTAAAACTTTAGCTAGCATGTTAGCAGAGGTCTACAACTGAGCCCTGGGCCACAACACAAAACTCAATAGCAGATAAAAATCTAAAATCATTTTAAAAAATAAAATAATCAAACATACTTACAGGTTCTGATTCAGAAGCACAAGATTGTCAGAGCAAAGTGGGAATCGTCCCACTTTTCAGGAGTAGCCTTGGTGTGTAGCCTGCAGTGTACTCGCCCAGGTTCAGGAAGCTGTCCTCAGTAAAATGCACTATGCACAAGCAAACGTTTGGGTTTTACTTCTCTGGAACAACGTAATAAATAATCAGTAACCACTGATTCCTAATTTCGTCCAAATACTTTATATTTGTTTGAATGGAAACCAAAGTTTTTTTCCCATATTTTTACATTTGGACTTTTTGTAGCAGAAAACAATACACTGTACGTCATTTGTTATTGATATATTAGCGAAAATATGATTGTGTGGAAAGTAGTAGATGAATGCCAAAGTACACTTCGTTCTTGGGTATTAAGACATATTAGCTTATTGGGTAGAATATTGGAAACAGACGCCCACTTTGAAGATAAAACTGGAGTATTTACGTTTTGTAACATGTGAAAATGCGCTGCTATATTTTTATTGTTTAATGTTTTACTGCAGAATCACTAAAAATCCACCATTAAATATTGTTCATTTACACACACACACACACACACACACACACACACACACACACACACACACACACACACACACACAAACACACACACACACAAACACACACACCACGGCCCTTCCTGCCCTGCAGAATAAACCAGATAAACCAGTTAGACGGTGTCAGTAAAAGTAAAACTAGGCAGCTCCATTTTGTGTCGAGGGGAAGTAAACCATTTCAGGAGTAAAAACACAGTGAGTATCTAAATCTAAAGCTATAATATATAAACACACTGAATGTACACCAGATGCAGAAGAGTTTTGTGGATTTGTACTTAAGTTTGAATGTACACAGGTTGTTTTATGACTTGATACAGTGACTATTTCCTGTAAGTGAACAGGACTTAAAGAAAGACGAGAGGTGAGTTACTTTTCCATTCACCAGCAATAAATACACACCGTCTCATAGGAACAGATCTGTATCTCTAAACATTCACTAGTTAACAGAGGAACTAAACTTTGGTTTAAGGTGTTTAATAGGAGTGAATATATCACTGATCTAAGAACAGTTTAGAGAAATCATTCACTGAGAGAAGAGTAAAAAGGACTGTGTAATGTGGAGGAGAAGAGCAGTGTAGCTTTGAGTCAGTGAACTCTACAGGTTTCAACACCCAGCTGAGTCAGTTATCTGTGATTGGGACTCCTGACATCAGTGTAATTCCTGAGGTATGAGGCGTGTCTCCTGTTTGAATAAGTGTGCAGACTGTAGCTGAATTAAAAAGATGGAATTATTGGTGTTTAATGATGAACACATTGTGTAACAGTGCTGAGACAGCAGAGTATTAATTATTGCTGATATTTCTGTTCTAATTACAGAATGATGGAGGGAAAGAGATCAGACTCACCAGAACCCAGCTGTGTGTCCATGAAGAGTGAGGAGTCAGTGGATCATCCACTTCTGTTCAGAGACAGAGCCAGTTCTCCTGATGTGAGGTCAGTACAGTGAGGTGTTTTACAGCAGTGTTCCACCTAATCAAACTCACTGGTCTCATTATGAAGCCCTTCATGAGCTTTATCAGGTGTTGAAGCAGCAAAACACTAAAGTGTGCAGTGCTGCAGTTCTCGGACTGGCGGTGAGGAAAACTGCTTTAAGAGTTCCGTTCAGCCTGCAGTCCCTGAGCTGGAGGGTCTGTGGAGCTACACGACAACATTTACACCTGGGACATTAATGACTAGATCACTATTTTATTCATAAACATGTTAGTGTCAGTGAGGAAACCCTGAAATCAGTGTATTGTGTTAAGAGGATAGTGTTAAATATCTGTCTCTGTATGTATTAGTGTGTTGTGCAGCTATGAATACATATAGTCTATATTACATCATGTGTTTTATTTGTTCACAGACCACAAAAGAAGAAATCAAACATCAGCAGAAATCAGCTGGACTCCATATTCAAGGTGTGTGTGTCTTTTTAATGTGTGTAACTTGTGTGTGAGTAGGTTGCAGGTTTTTTATTCAAGAGAATGATGGTTCACAGGTTTATCGATGTGCAGCAGCATTATGGGTAATCAGACCAAATTTCAATTGTATCTGTTATAATAGAAACAGACCTTTCTTCTTTTCATAAAATAAAAGCATCTCTCAGTGTGTAACATTATAATATTGAGATGTGTTCCTGTGTGTTTATAACCAGGAGCTGGAACACAAAGTCATCACTCTGATAAAGAATGAGCTAAAGAGGTTTAGGAAGCTCCTGAGTCCAGATTACCCAGCATGCACTGAGAGGGAGGAGGAGGATGAGAAGGATCTGCACAGTGTCAGAGAGGGAGCACTGAAGATCACACTGCACGTCCTGAAGAACATGAACCACACAGATCTCGCTAACACACTGCACAACAGTAAGAGCTCTGAGTCATGGCTTTATTCCATCAGGTTCACTTTAGAGAGAGGAAATAGTTTTAGATATGAACCCCTTTAGTTTGAAGTTTGAGTTTAATATCATGCACATCTGGTGCTTTTCTGTTCTGTTCGTGGTCCAGTTTGTGATTACTCTGTAAAGTGGTCCTGTTCCTTCAATAATATTTAGTCCATGAATCAGGAATGAACAGCAGCATTTGACAGAATTTTACATTTTATATTGTGCTCAGTGATTTTGCATTAAAACATGTTATTACTTTGTTTATTAGAGTCTGTGTCCTCTGTGTATCAGACAGAGCTGAAATCCAGCCTGAGAGAGAAGTTTAAAAGAATTAATGAAGGAATCTCACAGCATGGAAGCTCAGCACTTCTGAATGAGATCTATACAGAGCTCTACATCACAGAGGGTTGGAGTGGAGACGTCAATAATGAGCATGAGGTGAGACAGATTGAGACAGCGTCCAGGAGACCAGCAACACAGGAGACACCATCAAATGTAATGAGCTTTTTAAAGACAAGTCCATCAGAAGAGTGCTAACTAAAGGAATTGCTGGAATTGGAAAAACAGGCTCTGTGCAGAAGTTCATTCTGGACTGGGCTGAAGGAAAAGCAAATCAGGATGTCACCTTCATGTTTCCACTTCCCTTTCGAGAGCTGAACCTGATGAAGCAGAGAAATCTCAGTCTGATGGAGCTTCTTCATCACTTTTTCCCAGAAATGAGAAAACTAGAATTACTAGACTCCTACACAGTGGTGTTGATCTTTGATGGTCTGGATGAGTGTCGACTTCCTCTAAAGTTCCAGAGATTGTGTGATGTGACAGAGTCAGCCTCGGTGGATGTGCTGCTGACAAACCTCATCAAGGGGAATCTGCTTCCCTCTGCTCTCCTCTGGATAACCTCTCGACCAGGAGCAGCCAATCAGATCCCTCCTGAGTGTGTAGACCTGGTAACAGAGGTACGAGGCTTCAGTGATCCTCAGAAAGAGGAGTACTTCAGGAAGAGGATCAGTGATCAGAGCCTGGCCAATAAAATCATCACACGCATGAAGTCTTCAAGAAGCCTCTACATCATGTGCCACATCCCAGTCTTCTGCTGGATCTCAGCCACTGTTCTAGAGAGAATGTTGGGTCAAGCAGAGAGTGGAGAGGTCCCCAGGACTCTGACTCAAATGTTCACACACTTCCTGATCTGTCAGATCAAACACAAGGACCGAAAGTACCATCAGAAATGTGACCCTGATCCTCAGCAGACCAAAGAGAGTATCCTGGCACTGGGGAAACTGGCTTTCCAACAGCTGGAGAAAGGAAACCTGATCTTCTATGAGGAAGACCTGAGAGAGTGTGGCATTGATGTTGGAGAAGTTGCAGTGTACTCAGGAGTGTGTACCCAAATCTTCAGAGAGGAGTTTGGGCTTCACCTGGGGTAGGTGTTCAGCTTTGTACATCTGAGTGTTCAGGAGTTTCTGGCTGCTTTATACACATTTCTCTCCTTCATCAGCAGAAATGTAACAGAACAACAAACCACTGATCTGTCTGATCTTTTCAGAAAGTCAAACATGTCTGATTTCCTCAGGAGTGCAGTGGACAAGGCCTTACAGAGTGAGAATGGACACCTGGACCTGTTCCTCCGCTTCCTTCTGGGTCTCTCACTGGAGTCCAATCAGACTCTCTTACGAGGCTTAATGCCCCAGACAGGAAGCAGCTCTCACAGCAAACAGGAAACAGTCGAGTACATCAAGGAGAAGATCAGGGAGAATCCATCTCCAGAGAAATACATCAATCTGTTCCACTGTCTGAATGAACTGAATGATCATTCTCTAGTGCAGGAAGTACAGACTTACCTGAACAGAGGAGGTGAGCGTCGTCTCAGGGGAACCAGACTCTCTCCTGCTCAGTGGTCAGCTCTGGTGTTTGTGTTACTGAACTCAGATCAGGACCTGGATGAGTTTAATTTGAGTAAATATGACCAATCAGAGGAATGTCTTCTGAAGCTGCTGCCAGTGGTCAAAGCCTCCAGAAAAGCTGAGTGAGTATTTTTATTTATAAATGTATTACTGCATGGTTTGTTATTTTAATGTAACACTGAACTGCACTGTTTGGATTAATGCTTGTTAATAGTTACTCTAATCATCTTTAAACAAACCTCTGGTACTGTTACAGAAGATTGTTTCACTTTTTACACTAACACGTTACGTCTGCACTGAGATCTGGGCCATATGGACAAAACCTTATATCACCATTTATTACCTTTTCTCTAAAACTGATGAAAATGATCTCTACAAAATAACTGCATGTATTCATGACTGCTTTTTGATCATTTTGTGAATTAAACACCAGTGAAAGGCACTTTTTCTTTTCTCCTTTTACTTGAAAGAGACAATGAACAGAACTTCACAAATGAGAACAAGAAAAACATCACTGTCACCATGGGAACAATATGAATACAACATATAACATTGTGTGTGTGTGTGTGTGTGTGTGTGTGTGTGTGTGTGTGTGTGTGTGTGTGTGTGTGTGTGTTAAAGGTACAGGAGCAGTCTGGCTGTGTAGCTACAGTACATATTAATTTATTTTAGACATTTTAAAGCTCACACATCTGATGTAATTTTATTTATGCTATGCTAACAGAAAGAATAAGTTAATATTACCTGTCTTACATTTTATTGTCTGTTTCTGTTCTGTTTCACCAACAAAATATTTCCAAACAAAGCCACAGCACGCCCTGCGCCTTTTTGATCAAACTGGAGATTTCTTATTTATTTTATTTATTTTTTAGTTGGAGACCTTTTTACACGTACTTTCATTAAAAAATGGTTTCAAGTTTCAATTATAATAAAGCATTTGTTCAAACAAAAAACCATCTGTTTTCAGTCCTTTAAGGACTGTTGTAACTGATAATAATTTATTATTATTATTATTATTATTATTATTATCATCATCATCATCAGCATAATGATCCTTAAAGGAATGAAAACAGAAGGGTTTTTGTTTGAACAAATGCCTTATTATAATAAAGCATTTTTGCATAATAATAATAATAATAATAATAATAATAATAATAATAATAATAGTACTGATGTGGTGTACTGTCCTCTGATTTCTGTGTGTAAGAGAAACACACTCACATTTCTGTTACATCGTAAACTTTAGCTGGATTATGGCTGTGTTTGTGGTCAGAGTTCTGATTTTTCATCATTTCTCTTCCAGGCTGTGGGAGTGTAATCTGACAGAGGAAAGCTGTAGAGTTCTGTCCTCAGTTCTCAGCTCAAACTCCTCCAGTCTGAGAGAACTGAACTTGGGTAAGAATAACCTACAGGATTCAGGAGTGAAGCTGCTGTCTGCTGGACTGGAGAATCCACATTGTACACTGGAGATACTGAGGTACACACACACACACACACACACACACACACACACACACACACACACACACACACACAGAGCAGAGTTTTAATAAACACAGCTGCATCCAGTTTCCCTCTGTGGTGATTGTAATTGTAGTGATGTGATATATTGTCATTGTTGTGTGTGTGAGATGGAGGGTAAATGTTCTGTATATAAAGATTTTGTGTAGTTGATGTTTTCAGAGCTAAAACTGAGTGTGTTAAGTGTGAGAAGTTTTTCTTTCTTGCAGCATGTATAACTGCAGTATTACAGATGAAGGTTGTGCTGCTCTGGCTTCAGCTCTGAGGTCAAACTCCTCATCACACCTGAGAGAACTGAATCTGAAGGGTAATAATCCAGGAGAATCCGGAGTGAAGCTGCTCTCTTATCTACTGAAGGATCCACACTGTAAACTGGAGACATTATAGTGAGTTACTGACGTACTGTCTCTTTACTCTACTCTACTGTATCATACTGAATAATGTGTGTGTGTGTGTGTTGGTGTTTATGCTGATATTGTGTGTTTACACTGATGCTCTTCTGTCTTTCAACATTAAGAAGCACAAACTCACCAGGACTGTTGTATGACAGGAGTCTCATCTCAATCCTCTTCTCCAGGATAAAGCAGTTTGGTGAAGAGTTAGAACCCGTCCCACATTTCCAGTAGTTTGGGAGCTGAATCATTAAACATAAAGGGACAGAGCAGATACAAAGCCAAGAACAGGTAGAAGGTCATACACAGGAGAAATCAACACACGTAACGAAATATCTGCTGTACAAAGCAACGGCAAGGATTTGCCCCGGGGATGGAGACTGACAAGGCTTAAGTACACGTCTGGAAATGTACAGTCGACTGATCCCAAAGCACTAGGCAGGGGCAGGCATGTTAATGGTAAATGGTCTGCACTTATATAGAGCTTTTTTAACCTTAGTGGTTCCAAAGCACTTTACACTGTTTCACATTCATGAGGCTTGTGCCAAAGAGTAGATGTGAAAATACAGTGGAAAATTTCCTTTGCAACCTGCCAACCTTTGCTGTGTCATGAACACAGTGTCTTGGTCAACCCAGGAGATGATTTAGAAAAGTGCCTATGCAACAGTGAGTGTTCAGCATGCATGGAGGCACTGGTTCTGTATATAGTGTTACATGAAATAACACCAGAAATAACACAAATCAATACCCTCGTGCACATCTCTCTAATGGCCTGATGGTGTCCATGTCAATTGTTTCAACTGGGACCTTGAATAAAGGTAATGGGCACAATGGTGCTATTGGGGTGGTCAGTGGATTTGCAGCTGAAATTAGTAGCCTGGTAACAATTGCTTCCACAGCTCCTTTTTGATGCACCAGTCAACCTAACACTACCCATATGAGTTGATGTTTGGCCAAAAACCTAAGCTACTAGTGGATAGTTTGCTTGATGATAGTGAAGAAAGGGAAGGAGATGGTGCCCATTCAGATTTGGTGTCCCAACACCAAAAGTATTTCACCTCCATTTATACCAGTTCCCGAAGGCACTTGGAGATTGTGGTCATTCACCGTAGGACCAATTGCCCTGACTCAATAACAATACTACCCCCTGGCACTTTAGTGTATTGTAAGAATCATTTTCATGGTTGCCGTAATATTCAGGTTGTCTGGCGCTCCACTGTGTTTGAGATTGTGACCTACATTGATGAAGTGGGAACACTGTATAAGATCAGACCATATGGAGAAGATGGCCCCATTAAAACTGTCCATTGCTCAGGACGTAAGCCTGTTCTTACCTGGCAACAATATGCCAGGTAAACCAATGGGTCAGGTCTACTGGCCCTTTCCAGCCCCAGGAGTGAGTAGAACCAGAAGGACCTAGAATTGGAGATTATTCACAAGTGGCCATAGTCCACACGAGAATGGATGTAAGGAACTGTTGGGTCAAGTCTATGTTGATTCTAGTTCTCAGCCCTCAGTGCTTCAGTCTAGTCCAACAGGGGTACAAAATGATTACTCTCTTATGAGTATAGGTTCATCTTTTGTGTCTCAACCCCAGGTGACCACACGAGAGCAAGAGTTGAATTTAGAAACTTCTCTAGATCTTCATATAGCTCAGTCACTTGATCCGTCAGGAATGGGTTTAGTTTCTAGGCCATCATTTAGGCATTCTACTCATGGGACTCTCAGTGTTCACCGGGATGGTGACCATTAAAGGTAGGGGTGAATTTGGCAAAGTTGGTTGGAGGCGCTGATGCACATGCCCACTAGAGGGTGCACTGATTCTTTATACTCATCACTTCCTGTCTATAGAGCCATGTCCAGTGCTTGAATCCTTTGCTACACTGGGATTGTTGGTTGCTGGAAGAACAAGTTCCAGATGTGTGTTATAAATGTGCCAACGCCATTCATACCCACCTGGAGAGGCTATTATTTCGGGGGCATGGTAGCATGTGGTCATAATTTGCTTCTATCGCATTGATTGTGTGTGGGTGTGAAGATGAAGAAAAAAACAACAACAATACAATCAAACCCTTAGGTGCTTGTTGAATATCCCATTATAGATTTAGTCCCCCTTTGCTGTTATAATAACCTCCACTCTTCTAGGTAATCTTTCCACTTTATTTTGGAGCAAGGCCTTTGGGATTTGTGCATTTGAGCATGTATTTCACCTCCTGAAGAGGAGACTAAAGGGGGAAAACCCTCAAAATAAACAACTGAAAGAAGCTGTGGTAAAAGCCTGGAAAAGCATCACAAAATACGAGTGCACCAATTTGGTGATGTCAGTGGATCGGCGCTTAATTATTTATTGCAAGGAAGGGATATGCAACCAAATAGTCTTCAAGGAAATCAAAGTAAATAACACTCTGTTCCAATATTTTTGCTCACCTCAAAGTGTTCTAAGTTGTTGAACATATCTAAATGTATATATCAGGAAATTAAAGCTTCAATTTTGATATATTGTCTCATCTTCATCTTTTGAACTCAAACCAAAATGTCTTCAGTGTATAGCAAAAACAAAAGAATTCCAATACTTTTGAAGAGGACTGCAAGTATGGCAAGGTTGACTGAAGACAGGTGGGGCTGATGACCACTGATTATGATTAAGACAGTGCTCTCTGCCTCCCTCTAGTGATGCAACAAGTCAGTTGTCTACTTACACCACAATCCATTACAAAACTACAGACTCTCATTCCTATTTGGTGTTCAAATCTTCACAAGGAAATGTGCAATGACTTTTTACAACTATGGATTCACCACAAGAACATCATAGATCTTCCAACATGCTTCATGGCCTACAGACATGGAAGCCATGAACTACACTTCCCAGAACACACACACACACACACACACACACACACACACACACTCTGCCTCTCTCTCAATCACCGGACTTCTGATCAGGCACACCCAGAGGCGTATCTACAGGGCAGGCAAGGTAGGCAATTGCCTGCGGCCCCACATACTGAGAGGGCCCCTGAGGGTTGAAAAAATGAACCTGTTAAGATTTTGCTGATACTGGCATCAGAATTAAATTCTTGGACCTATACTACTGTTACTTTCTCAGTACTGAGTTTGGGAAGAAATCACACAGACACAGAATTCAGTGAAAGATTCGTAGTTTAATGCTGAAATTATCAGAGTATATATATAATATATATATATATATATATACACACACACACATACATACATACATATATATATATATATATATATATACATATACATATATATATATATATATATATATACACACACAGAAAGGAGGAAGAGTTAGATCATTGCTTGACTTAACTAGCTGCAGAGTTTTTCGCTATTCTTCAGTTTATTGTTGTTATTGTTCAGTTGCAAACATACAGCTGTGTATCATCAGCATAACAGTGGAAGCTAATTCCATGTTTACGAATAATTTGACCTAGAGGTAGCATATATAAAGTAAAAAGCAGTGGGCCTAAAACAGAACCTTGTGGAACACCAAATTTAATCTCAGTATGCGTGGAGTAGTCTCCATTTACATCTACGAACTGATAACAGTCAGATAAGACCTGAGCCAGGAGAGGACTGTTCCCGAGTAACACAAGCAGTGAGACACAACCCTGATCAGAGGCCAGTAGTAGGTAATTTACTACTTTAACTAACGCTGTCTCTGTGCTATGATGAGGTCTAAATCCTGACTGATACATTTCATGAATGTTATACCCATGTAAGTGCGAGCATAGCTGCTGTGTACAACCTTTTCTAAGATCTTAGAGATGAGGGGGGATTTGATATTGGTCTATAGCTGGACAGTTGATAGGGGTCAAGGTCATGTTTTTTAATCAGGGGTTTAATAACTGCTAATTTAAGTGATTTAGGTACATAGCCAGTGCTAAGGGAAGAATCGATTATATATAAAAGCAGTTCAATTACTCCTGGACAAATCTGTTTAAAGAAACATGTATGTAAGGAATCTAGTATACAAGTTGATGATTTTGCTGAAGAGATTAATGAAGCTAGTTCGGTCCCTCTAAAGTGGAGTAAAACATTCTAAACATTGATCTGATATTGCTATATTATCGTCTATAGGGTTAGTTATAAAACTGTCTGGTTTTAATTTAATAGCCTGAATTTCACATCTAATATTTTCAAATATTACCAATGAAAAATTTCATGAAATCTTTGCTGCTATGTAATGATTGTGATTGAGTGCTTCTTTCTGTACTGGTTTTATTTCTAATTAATTTTGCTACTGTGTTGAATAGAAATCTAGAATTGTTTTTGTTATCTCCTATTAAGGTGGAGGGAGAGAGAGAGAGAGAGAGAGAGAGAGAGAGAGAGAGAGAGAGAGAGAGAGAGAGAGAGAGAGAGAGAGAGAGAGACTTTTCTAGCAGCACTAAGAGATTTTTTATAGTTCAGTAGACTCTCCTTCCATGCTGTTTGAAATATTACCAATTTGGTTTGACGCCATTTACATTCTAACTGTTGAGTGGTCTGTTTTAAGGTATGTGTTCGATCCCCGTGAACCAGCCGTTACTATAGAAACAGTAACGTATGAGAACGAGCGAACAATCTTTATGATTTATGAAAGTTTTATTTAATGGTCAATAGCTTCCGTTAACACTGTGGCGTAGCAGGGGGTGAAACAGAAATGTCCTCCGCGGTTCAATCCCAAAATCACACATCTAGTGCACTAGGTAGGGTGCGGAAACCGTTACTGCAGACTTCATGTAGCGCATGAATATAGGGAAGAGAGCTTGATTTGGGATTGACCCTCGACAAGGTGCAGTGTAGTGTTGTATAGTGTAATGTAGTAGTGGGTCAGTGTGGAGCGCCCCCTGGCGGAATGGAGCATGCGCACTCGCTGAGTAACACTGAGGGGAGAATAGTCACCGTACAAGCTAACTGTACTGTATATAATAAATCGGATAAAATATTTAATTAATTGTTAAGTAAATATTTTAACCAATCTCATTTCTTACACATTTTCATTACTGCCTTTTTTGCTCTTAAATTAGTAACAGGGTTGAGTTTTTAAGCACAGTATTGAGCAAATACACACGTTGACTAGCTTCCATGATAATGAGAGGACATTCTAATAATTCAATAAAAAAATTATTTTGTATTTTGTACTAAAAAACAAAAACATGAGTAAACAACTTTACTTTTCTTCTTCACATGATCTTCAGAAAATTCAGATGACGCGACCTCCTGTCATGACGTACGGAACGTTCCGGATATTTCAGATATATTTGAGCATCGCGCTATACGTGATGTAGATGTGGATTGAATGTTTTATCTGAAACATGCACGGAGGTTGCTGTTAAGGAAACTTCACCCGAGTTACTTGTCCAGTGATTGGTCCGTTTACCTGATGTGTGCACCTGTTCTCTAATCTCTTAGATGAGATTGGTCCGAAACCACGTCGTTTGATTAGTGACCACCGTGTTCAGACCTAGCCCTGCCCACAAATCATGAGAACTACCGTTAACTTATACTTTTAGCTAAAAAAGTGTGGTGGTCGCCTTGACGATGCTGTGTCGCCTCGGCCAATCAGCCACCGGCTCCCTGCACCACCAAATTACCACCATATTCATGATCCTGCTGTCAACTGAAACATCATGTCAGAGGGAATTAAAAGAAAAAAAACCTTACATGCAGTAAATATAAAGTGATGTTATAGTGTTAATTACAGCTGTTGAGTTATGGTTATTTTATATGTCTTAATAATGAGTCCAGTATTAGTCAATTAGATGTGGCTACGTCATCATACTGGAACTAGTTGACTGTGTTATGTTTTCTAAGGCAGTATGCTCGTAGGCTCCGGTGTGGATGGTTGTTAAACCCATCAACACTGGGGAAGAGCATAACTCTGTTGTTGTAAGATTGTGCTTAATAAGTAAGTAAAGTTCCTGCAACAGATTCTCTTTGTTGTGTGTTTCTCTTCACGTCTCCACGGACACTTATAAGCCAAGACGAAAGCACAAGAAGTGTGTCAGAAGCTGAGCGAGAAAGAACTTCATCGTCAGATTGTGAGTCACTGGGATATCCTCCGTGTAGTGACTTTATTATTCGATTGACCTTATAATCACTGCGAAACGCGATGTGAAGCAGTATTAAACACCGACATGCCACGTTTTTTTTTGCACTATCTGTAAATCCTAATTAAATATATAAACTAAAATAAAAAGGAAATTCCAGAGAAGTTTCAAGCTCGATGTAATACAGCTTAGACATGAGTGAGCAAGAAGGTGAACTTGGAGTATGAGCCACTCCAGACCTCCACACTGGCTACAGGCTGTGCTGTCACAGCAAAATAAACAGCTCCAATATGACATTTCACCTCTACTCCAAAGATTGGAAGCAACAGAGGCTAGTTTGCTTGCTCTCACACGGCAGCCCCTTGCCAGCACGGTAACACGTGGTTCCCATCCACATGAAGACACTATCACACTTTCAGCTGTCCCTGACAAAACCCACATGACAGACGGTGATGCTACAGGGCCTTCAGATGCTGAACAGCTTTTTGCAGCTGAACTCGCGGTCATTGATAGACGCGTACAGAGCCCTGCTAGTCCAACTTCCTCCACACCTGGCCCGGATGTGAGACCCAGAAGCCGTGTGCAGGGGCCCAGCCGTTATAATGGCTCTTTCAACTTGGGTTCAAACGTGCACGCACCTTCAACTACTTCAGCATCCACCAACCACCTCACAGCCCCTCGTGGTAGAGCTCCAGATGGACCTAAAGTTAAACTTAACACATATGATGGTAAAGATGACTGGGAGTCCTTCATCATTCCTTTTGAACGAAGTGCTGTCATTTACAGATGGGGCACAGTGGAGAGCGTAGATAAACTCCATGAATGTCTATGGGGAGCTGCTGTCTCTCTGTTGCATCTCCCACACGTTGAGCAGCAAGCAGAATATGGTCACGGCGTACATGATGAGCAAAAAGATAGTCTTCTCGTTCAGACGTGACACACAACAATCCACGACATGAGGGCACGGTTTGCTTCAGCACACGTAACGAGCCGTGACGGCGAAAAGCATGTACTGACCAATCAGGAAGCATATTTCTAACGCGGACCGAACGACCAGCTGGACGACATAAACCCTCATCAGTCCGTCTTTCTGGATTCACTGCCGGCCGTCGTGTCGCGCTTTCGTACCACTTCCTGTCGCACCCTAAGGTGTGCTGTCGCTCTGGCTTTCCTTCAACCGTGCTTTCTCGTTGACGGCGTAGCCGAGGTACACCAGAGAGTGCGTAGCCACTAGAATGATCTGGAATACCCAGAAGCGGATGGGCAGTGAGAACGATCCGAAACACCATGTGGACCGTGATCCACATTTTCCCCAGAAATGTCGTGTGGTTGTGAATTTCCTCTAAGAGGCGGGTTAAGAAGCTCCAGCTCATGGTGACTCAGACCCGGAGTGACTCGGCCACACTGCACAAAGAGAAAGAAACAAAAACAGACAGGAAGAACACAAACTATCACATGAGTGATGTTTACCGTTTATGTGGTTTAACTGATATAAAACTAGCAGTGAGACACAAATCCTCCTAAATATTATCAAAAATAAACACCACTGAAACTGAAGTCTTTTCAACGTCAGATTTTCACTCAGGTCTTAATCGTAGATAAAGAGAACCCAATTAAATATAAATATTACATTTGGTCATTTATTTATTGAGGAAAATGATCCAATGTGACATATCTGCCAGCGGCAAAAGTATGTGAACGTCGAGGATTGAAGCTGAAATTCTATGTAGGAAATTCTAAAGGGTTCACAAACTTTCGAGTAGCACTGTATATGGTTACATGATCACGCTATACCAGTTTAGAAGAATTGGGCAGTAGCTATGGGACAACACCAGCCCCGAGCCACTGTGATCTACAGAGCCCCAGATCAGGTCAGGGGAGTTTCTACAGATATCATTATGTTTCAATTGTTTTGGGAATTTATTATAAATGATTTTATTTCTTTATTTGTAAGATACGATATGAATCTGTAGTACATTTGGTTTATAATATTAAACCTCTGTTCATATAAATATTTTAATTACATTAGTTTTATACAGACTAAAATATTGTCTGTGTGTCTCTGTGTGTCTATTTCTCTGTCTGTGTGTCTATCTCTCTCTCTGTCTGTGTCTCTCTCTCTGTCTGTGTGTCTATCTCTCTCTCTGTCTGTGTCTATCTCTCTGTCTGTATGTCTATCTCTCTCTCTGTCTGTGTGTCTCTCTCTCTGCGTGTCTCTCTCTTCTCACACAGGTCATTGTCTGTATTTCTCTCTGTCTCTCTGTTCAGATGAACGTATGTAGAACAGAACAGTGATTTTAGTAACATAAGAATTTTGTAAGACAACAATAGCAACGACATGAAGGAATCAAAAGTGAATATAGAAGTTGACCAAAGGATCGTGTTAAAGTGAATAAATTAGTTTAGTCTGGGGGAATGAGTGAGGAAGGTCTCATGTTGAGTGAGGGGATGAGTAAGGAGTGGCTCGTGTTTAGGGGGGATGAGTGAGTAGTGTTTACATGCTCGAGGACGCTTTATGATAAACTTTATTAGGATGTTCTGCCAAAACAGCGGGACGTTTATAGGCTGAACTATATAGAAACACACACACACACACACGCACACGGGTGGACCACCATGAAATATGTGTGTGTGTGTGTGTGTGTACGTACTGCAGGATTATGTCACTGGCCTTACGTTGCATTGTTGTAGGTAGCTCTTTGACCCAAAGCACTGAACACCGCTTCAGTTTAGATCCAAAACTCTCAAATAAAATAAAATCACTCTACAATGCGAGTCGCTGCTAACCTAACATCTAATATATAAACCCTTTACACGTCATCAGCCTCACCTCAGGCTATCATCCACAGTCCAGGGGACAAGTCGAAAGACTCAATCAGGAGATCGGCCGTTACCTGTGATCATACTGTATCCGGGAACAGGAGAAATGGAGCGACTTCCTTCTAACCCATCTTCCAGTGCGAGTCCATTACATTATTATTATTAATAATTAATTAATTTATTTATTTTAATCATCCACAACCAAGAACTTGCATCACCCCAGCTCCTTTTTACCATGTCCCTGATACATTCATTGACTGATTTTAAATAGATTTATTGATTATATTGTATAATACAGAAGAACTACACACACAAAAAAAACTCTAGCCAGCTTACAAAGGCATCTGTCTGAAATATGCAGATAAAATCTCACTCATGCATGCGCACGCAATCTCTGAAACGAATTATTGTCGTTTTTTATTCTAGATATATTGTCGTGTTGTTTAACGCTGAAAACGCATGGAATCATTTCTGCTATTTTACACATGAATCTGATTAAATATACATACATTTATTGTGATCTAAATGATTAGAGGTGTGGTTTGGGACACAGTCGTATTTTCTCATTATACACCATTTTGGATGTGACGGAGTGACAGGTTTGCAAAAGAATGACAAAACAAAGTCATTCATGTATTTCTCCACATTCTAATGGAAATAAAAAACCTCCTCGTCCACTTACTAACAGAAATAATATCATATAACAGATAAATATAAAATATACACTTTCGACAGATTTTCTCAGGTTGTATCTACGAGCTATGAGCAATTATTATTTCAATACATTTGTGCGTGTGTTGCGAAGTTAACTAGGAACGGAGAGCTTAATGTGTCGAGACAGGGACTTCTGTGTACTCAGATAAGATGTACACACTATCAGAACTAGAGGGGGGGGGGAGACAGGGCAGGTGTAAGTGATGGAGATAATGACGAATTAATTAAGGATAATTAAAGACAAACAAACCCAAAACTATTTGTCCACTTTCAGATTTATTTCACCTTTGTTACGCCACGGCCAGCAGAGGGCACTGGCTCGGCTCTGGACGAGTCACGTGACATTGTTTTTGTTCCCTCGCGTCCCGATTGAGCATTTTGTGTTAAGTGACTTTAATTTGCCCCAGGTGTCCATGCTTTGAGTTAATGATGTTGTTTATTTAAATGCCTGGGTGACTGAGCACTCCGTTCAGTATTATACCGTGTTTTTTGGTTGATCCTTGTTAGGATTGTTTGGATCAGTAGTTGCGTTTGTTTTCCATGCCTCGAATGTTCTCGCTTCCCGGTGAAGACCGCGTTCACTTTAATCCTGAGTTTTGTGTCTAATAAAGACTGTGACCTGCACCCGCCTCCAGTCCCGTTTCGTAACACCTTATTATAAAAATTTATGTGTTTATGTAATATTTTACGTTTTCCCGTAATGAAGTGGGCTTCATCTATCATACCTACATATTTTATTCAGACAGTAGACAGGGGAGCCGGGAGTCGAAAGGGGGCTGCTACATGGGGAATGGACAAAGTTTTGAGACCACGCTCAGCAATTATAGTGTAGCCCCTTCTTGATTCATTACAATTATTTTCAGTAATGAAACTAAGTCTTCGTAATATGCATCTACTGCGATTCCTCCACGGAAGTAAAGGATCACAACAATATCTCCAGGTAACATGAAGACATAAATCTGTCAGAAGGGCAGAAGAACATGCTCAATTCCATTCTGTCTTTGACGTTACCAAACAGTTGTATTTGCTGCCTGTTTTTCACCCAAGTCCAAAAAGTAGATAAAGAGAGCCCAATTAAACAAATGAGACAAAAATATAATACTTGGCCATTTATTTATTGAGCAAAATGATCCAATGTTACATATCTGTGAGTAGCAAAAGTATGTGAAACTTTGTTTTTAGTATCTGGTGTGACCCTTGTGCTGCAATAACTGCAAGTAAATGTTTCTGTTAACTGTTGATCAGTCCTGTACATCGGCTTGGAGGAATTTGTTCATCCCATTATACACTTCCACAAGCATGTGTTGTGAAGATAAGACTTTGATAGATCCCTGTTCTATAAATACAATCGGGTGCTCACTCACCTGTCATCCCATTTATTAAAAACACCTGACTCTAATTTCACCTTCAAATTAAACTGCTAATCCTAGAGGTTCACATACTTTTGCCACTCACAGATATGTAATATGGGATAAATTTACTTACTAAATAAGTGACAAAGTATAATATTTTTTCTCAATTGTTTGAGTGGGTTCTCTTTGATACTTTTGTGTGAAAATCTGATCTTTTATGTCAAATTTGTGCAGAAATATAGAACATAAGGGTTCAGTTTATGCTTCAACTGTTGAATATTTTTATGTTAATACAAATATTTACATATGTTTGAAATTTGTTGTAAATAAAAACATTTGAATGCGAGAGGACATTTCTTTTATTGCTGAGTATATGAATTTCTATATCCTTCCTGACAGCTAAAACCAATCTGGCCATTTCCATGTTATTTTGTTTTTGTCTTTTGCACCATTCTGTGTAAACTCTAGATTGTTTGTGAAAATCCCAGGAGATCAGCAGTTTCTGAAATACTCAAACCAGCCATGGTTCATATTATTTTTTGCATTGCATTACTGCCACATGATTGGCGGATTAGATAACTGTATGAATGTGAAAGTGTACAGGTGTAACAATGTTGATGGTGAGTCTCAGTAGGACATGGACCATGAAGAGCTTTGAAAAAGGGGCATTTTAATTTTGAGGGCTATAGGCATTGACATGTTTTCTGGTACCAAAAGATGGTGCGGCTAGCATATGTCACGAACCTTAAGATGGTGCGGCTAGCATATGTCACGAACCTTGAGATGGTACGGAAGCAGGCGCGGGAGGCGAGTGAACCGAGTAGTGTCGAGAAGTTCCGGAAGCGTAGTCGTAGAGTCAGCAAGGGTCAAGCGATCGGGCGAACAATACAAATGGGGATATCCAGATAGCGTAGTCGAGACGAGAAGCGAGGGTCGAAGATCATAAGAAACAATGAACTAGAAGAGCTTGGTAACGCAGCAAACTAAGTTACTGAGCATATACTTCGCGCAGATCCCGGGTGGATGTCCTTCCTAAGTACTAGTGTGTGTGTGTGTGTGATTGGTGCCAGGTGTGTCTGATCAGAACTCCGGGGATGGTGAGCGCATGCGTGCCTGAGAAGTGAGCATTGCATCTTGGGAATTTGAGTTCTGATCGGACCGCGCTGTGACAGCATAGAGCATGTGACATAAAGTTCTTAATTATTGCATGTTCTGATGCAGTACTGGGTCAACAGACTGTTATGCATTATTTTATGTATATTATTACATATTATTACATCTGTATAAAGATCTTGCCCCATCTCATATTGTCTCAGTGTTTGTCTCATTGGTTGAGCTTTAAAGGGTATGTGACAAACTGGGTGAAATTTAGATTTTTAAACTTTAAATACAGCTGCAAGGTGTAAAATACAAAATGAGATTGCTTTCTCTTCATAGGAAAATGGTGCTTTAACCAGTGTGAAGCAATTTTGTTGCTCATCATCTGTGTAATGAATTATGTGTGTGGTGTGGAGTTAAATTGTGTGGTGGAGTTAAATATGTCATGATTTAACTCATTTAACTCATTGCCTTGCAAGGATGTTGTGAACTTTAAATTTTAAATTTGGAATTTAAACGTGTGATGAAGTGTGCCAGCTTTAGAAGGTGTCACTCAGTGTGACACTGCCTAGCATACAGCGCATAAACACACACTGCAGCGGATACAAATTATTTGTGTAATACTGTCACAAATTTGGGGCTGCAACAGTTCCAGTTCAGCTTTTTTTAAAACAACAATGCAGACAAACACAAGATTTAAAAACAGGCAGAGAATTGAAAACTAGGATATTTAACACAGTACAAAATGCTAGGTAAAATCAGATGTGCTAGGACAAACTGAGCATTTACTTAGCAAAGTTTCAGTAAATGAGAGTCTCTTTTATGTTAATGTGAGATGGAAACAGGTTTGTGTGATTCAGAAGTCTGGTGATTGGGAGTGTGTTAGTGGTGGTGGATTCTGGGATGCATTCTCCGGTGGCCATGTTTGTAGGCCGCTGTGTATTCTGGGTATTGGAGTTTGTCGATTACATGGACCTTACTGAACTCCCCCCAAATCCCAAAATGGCTTACTCTGGGAACGCAGTGTTTATGAGGCATTGTGTCATGTGCAAGAACCCAATTCTGTTCCTCTGGGCCATATCCTTCCCACTCTACAGGGTACTCCAGTCGACTATTTCTGTGTCTGGAGTTGACTATGGATTTTACCAAATGTATGCAGAGTGGGGCAGGAGGACTGGTAGGTGGGACATTTGTGGCCAGTGGTCCTGGAATGACTAGTTTCAATCAAATGACATGAAAAATTGGTGCTATGTAGCAGTGTCATGGGAGGTCTACTTTGTAGGTTGATTTGTTTAAGAACTTTGTATGGGTCGATGTACCTGTGGTTAAATTTTTGCATGTTTGGGATTACCTGAAATCTTTGGTGGCCAGCCATACTCAATCTCCCAGTTGGTAACAAGGGTTTTCTCCATGATGACGATCAGTGTTTACCTAGTGGGTTTGGGCCATCCGTTGATGGGTGCTCTCCCAAACCTGTTCCCTCCTACAGAACCAGTAATCCACAGTTGGTGAGTCAGTGGGCTTAGCAGTCCAGGAGAACAGAGGAAGTTAATAGCTGAGTACACACTGAAATGGTGTCAGTTTGGTGGAGGAATGTCATAGGAAGTTCTGGGAGGTCTGACCCAGGGCAGGAACTGATTTGCCCACTCTACCTGACCGTTGGGCTGTGGGTGATAACCTGGAGGTCAGACTTATTCACCTAGAGGTGAATTGGGGGCCCCAATCACTGACAATGTCCTAGGGGATTCTGAAGTACCTGAATATGTGGTTGAATAAAAGTTCTGCCATCTCAAATACAGAAGGTAGACTGCGCAATCTAATAAGACACAGGCATGTAGAGAACCTATCCACAATGACCAGAATTGTAGTGTACCCTAAGGATTCTGGCAGGTTAGTGATGAAATCGTCAGCGATGTGGGACCAGGGCCGTTTGGGGTGTGGGCAGTGGTAGGAGCTTGCCGACTGGTAAAGTTCTGGGTACCTTAACTTGGACACGGGAGGTGCAGGAGGACATGGATCATTGTACATCAGCTCTGATGTGGGGCCACAGGTATTTAGTTTGCAGAAGGTGATAGGTACGTCTGATACCTGTGTGACCTGTGGCTATGGAAGTGTGTGCCCATGTGATAAGCATTGTTCAGAAGTAAGTTGACACAAACATTCTGTATGGGAGCAAGCAAGGGGAAATTTGTGCAGCAAGCAATGGCTTGATCAACCTCTCAGTCCACGCACCCATGAAAAAGGATGGTGGGAGGATAGACTCTTCATTGCCCTCTTGTGGCTTCTCAGTGTACATTTGAGAGCGCATGTCTGCTTTCATATTTCTGGAGACAGGTCAGTAGGATAGGGTGAACTGGAACCTGGCAAAGAAGAGGGACCAGCAAGCTTGGCGGGGATTTAGAAGCTTAGTAGTTCAGAGGTACTCCATGTTTTCGTGTTCTATGAAAATGACAAACAGTTGCTCAACTCCCTTCAGCCAGAAGTAATTTGAATGTTACTCAAATAATGCCATGAATAATTTGAAAAGTAATTTTGCCTGAAATGCCCATCACTAGTAGAAATTGTGTCATGTTTTCCTAAAGTCACCTAAAGTTCTTTTTATATTATATCAGAAATTGCTCAATGTGGCAGTTACACAAAAATGGAACTATACCTCAGAAAAAGGCAGAGAATTTGCTATACTTTTATTGATGTGTTTCTAAAAACCTTTTCCTATGCAGAAAACCTAAATCTCTAACTGTGTAGAATGTCTCTAACTGACCTATTGTTCCACAATGCAGAAGACATTGACAAAATCACAGACCCATGCAGGAATTTGTAGATTAAGGTAGGATTATTAGAAGACATTTTGAACACATTAAATATTTTGACCAGTGTGGATATCTGATATCTGGATATTATATTTGGTGTTTATTTTTTAACACTGAAACACTGCAAAAATCTACTCTTGCTTCACTGACTTGTCTTGCTTCACACACCCAAGCATGTCTGTATGTTTACACACACACACACACACACACACACCACTGCCACACCCCCTCTGCCAGAACCTTTGTATTGAAGTTTGAATGTACAAAGGTTGTTTTATGACTTGATACCGTGACTATTTCCTGTAAGTGAACTCTGTGCTGATACAGGGTTTGATTTAACACACCGATGTTGGAGTGAAGTAAACGTGTGTCCTGCTGTAATCTGGAGAAGGAGACATGACCTCCAATATGAGTGTGTCTGGAGAACAGGACTTAAAGAAAGATGAGAGGTGAGTTACTTTTCCATTCACCAGCAATAAATACACACCGTCTCAATGGAACAGATCTGTATCTCTAAACACTCACTAGTTTACAGAGAAACTAAACTTTGGTTTAAGGTGTTTAATAACAGTGAATATATCACTGATCTGATCCAAGAACAGTTTAGAGAAATCATTCACTGAGAGAAGAGTAAAAAGGACTGTGTAATGTGGAGGTGAAGAGCAGTGTAGCTTTGAGTCAGTGAACTCTACAGGCTTTAAGACCCAGCTGAGTCAGTTATCTGTGATTGAGACTCCTGACATCAGTGTAATTCCTGAGGTATGAGGCGTGTCTCCTGTTTGAATAAGTGTGCAAACTGTAGCTGATTTAAAATGATGGAGTTATTGGTGTTTAATGATGAACACATTGTGTAACAGTGCTGAGACAGCAGAGTACAGTCAAACCTTGGATTGCGAGCATAATTCGTTCCGGAAGCGTGCTCGTAATCCAAAGCACTCGTATATCAAAGCGAATTTCCCCATAAGAAATAATGGAAACTCAGATGATTCGTTCCAAAACCCAAAAATATTCATATACATAATAATAACTAACACAAAATACTATTTTATATTTTTATTATTTAAATTTAATATAAAGTAATCGAATTTATTGATTATTGTGTAGGACGACTTTCACTGTTACTAATGGAATCACTGCTGTCTGTTGGCTCGCCGGAATCTTTTTCTTTTTGTACGACATTAACAAGGAACGTATCCAGTGACACTTACTTTTGCCTCCTTTTAAGGATTTCGCGGAAATGTGACATTGTATTGTCGTTAAACAGATTCGTTGCTCGCACTGCTACAGTCTTACTCGGGTGGTGCATTTCTACAAAATTTTGCACTGTTTCCCACATTTTACACACCTCCCTAATCTCATTTGAAGTGAGGGATTTCTCCGTCTTTTTCTCCTCCCTGATCAATGGGCTGGAGTAATGGAGTGGTGTTGGGAGGAAGGAACTTGACCTTAATGAACTCAAATTCCTCTAGTATGTCATCCTCAAGGTCTGGAGGATGAGCAGGGGCATTATCCATAACCAGCAAGACTTTGAGTGGAAAAAGGAAAAAGTTCTAAAAGGTATTTCTTCACTGCAGGACCGAAGACCTCGTTGATCCACTCAACGAACAAGATACGAAGCCTTGCTGTTGGAACTCCACATAACGTTTAACTGGCTCCTCTGCACCTTGCATTTCTTGAAGGCTTGTGGATTCTCGGAATGATACACGAGCAGGGGCTTGACTTTGAAATCATCACTTGCATTAGCACAAAACAAGAAGGTGAGATGGTCTTTCATGGGCTTGTGACCGGGAATTGCGTTCTCTTCTGCTGTAATGTAGGTCCTCTTTGGCATCTTTTTCCAAAAAAGCCCCGTGTCATCGCAGTTAAAACCTTGTTGCGGCAGGTAACACTCGTAAACCATGAGCTTCTGGAACTCGGCAATGAAAAGAAAAAAAGAAAAGCAGCATATAGGTACTACTTGTATTGCAAGACCTCGCTCGTATATCATGTTAAAATTTATTACAAATGTTTGCTCGTCTTGCAGAACACTCGCAAACCAAGTTACTCGCAATCCAAGGTTTGACTGTATTAATTATTGCTGATATTTCTGTTCTAATTACAGAATGATGGAGGGAAAGAGATCAGACTCACCAGAACCCAGCTGTGTGTCCATGAAGAGTGACTGGTCAATGGGTGTTCCAGATAACTTCAGAGACGGAGCCAGTTCTCCTGATGTGAGGTCAGTACAGTGAGGTGTTTTACAGCAGTGTTCCACCTGATCAAACTCACTGGTCTCATTATGAAGCCCTTCATGAGCTTTATCAGGTGTTGAAGCAGTAAAACACTAAAGTGTGCAGTTCTGCAGCTCTCAGACTGGCAGTGAGGAAAACTGCTTTAAGAGTTCAGTTCAGCCTGCAGTCCCTGAGCTGGAGGGTCTGTGGTGCTACACAGCAACATTTACACCTGGGACATTAATGACTAGATCACTATTTTATTAATAAATATGTTAGTGTCAGTGAGGAAACCTTGAAATCAGTGTATTGTGTTAAGATGATAGTGTTAAATATCTGTCTCTGTATGTATTAGTGTGTTGTGCAGCTATGAATACATATACTCTATATTACATCATGCGTTTTATTTGTTCCCAGACCACAAAAGAAGAAATCAAACATCAGCAGAAATCAGCTGGACTCCATATTCAAGGTGTGTGTGTCTTTTTAATGTGTGTAACTTGTGTGTAACTTGTGTGTGAGTAGGTTGCAGGCTTTTATTTAAGATAATAATGGTTCACAGGTTTATCGGTGTGCAGCAGCATTATGGGTAATCAGACCAAATTTCAGTTGTAACTGTGGTAATAGAAAGAGACTTTTCTTCTTTTCATAAAATAAAAGCATCTCCCAGTGTGTAACAGTATAATATTGAGATGTGTTCCTGTGTGTTTCTAACCAGGAGCTGGAACACAAAGTCATCACTCTGATAAAGAATGAGCTGAAGAGGTTTAGGAAGCTCCTGAGTCCAGATTACCCAGCATGCACTGAGAGGGAGGTGAAGGATGAGGAGGATCTGCACAGTGCCAGAGAGGGAGCGCTGAAGATCACACTGCATGTCCTAAAGAACATGAACTACACAGATCTCGCTAACACACTGCACAACAGTAAGAGTTCTGAGTCATGGCTTTATTCCATCAGGTTCACTTTAGAGAGAGGAAATAGTTTTAGATATGAACCCCTTTAGTTTGAAGTTTGAATTTAGTATCATGTACATCTGGTGCTTTTCTGTTCTGTTCGTGGTGCAGTTTGTGATTACTCTGTAAAGTGGTCCTGTTCCTTCAATAATATTTAGTCCATGAATCAGGAATGAACAGCAGCATTTGAAAGAATTTTACACTTTATATTGTGCTCAGTGATTTTGCATTAAAACATGTTATTACTTTGTTTATTAGAGTCTGTGGCCTCTGTGTATCAGACAGAGCTGAAATCCAGCCTGAGAGAGAAGTTTAAAAGAATTAATGAAGGAATCTCACAGCATGGAAGCTCAGCACTTCTGAATGAGATCTATACAGATCTCTACATCACAGAGGGTTGGAGTGGAGACGTCAATAATGAGCATGAGGTGAGACAGATTGAGACAGCGTCCAGGAGACCAGCAACACAGGAGACACCCATCAAATGTAATGAGCTCTTTAAAGACAAGTCCATCAGAAGAGTGCTGACTAAAGGAGTTGCTGGAATTGGAAAAACAGTCTCTGTGCAGAAGTTCATTCTGGACTGGGCTGAAGGAAAAGCAAATCATGATGTGACCTTCATGTGTCCAATTCCCTTTAGAGAGCTGAATCTGATGAAGCAGAGGAATCTCAGTCTGATGGAGCTTCTTCATCACTTTTTCCCAGAAATGAGAAAACTAGAATTACTAGACTCCTACACAGTGGTGTTGATCTTTGATGGTCTGGATGAGTGTCGACTTCCTCTAAATTTCCAGAAGAATGAGAGATTGTGTGATGTGACAGAGTCAGCCTCAGTGGATGTGCTGCTGACAAACCTCTTCAAAGGGAATCTGCTTTCCTCTGCTCTCCTCTGGATAACCTCTCGACCAGGAGCAGCCAATAAGATCCCTCCTGAGTGTGTAGACCAGGTAACAGAGGTACGAGGGTTCAGTGATCCTCAGAAAGAGGAGTACTTCAGGAAGAGGATCAGTGATCAGAGCCTGGCCAATAAAATCATTACACGCATGAAGTCTTCAAGAAGCCTCTACATCATGTGCCACATCCCAGTCTTCTGCTGGATCTCAGCCACTGTTCTAGAGAGAATGTTGGGTGAAGCAGAGAGTGGAGAGGTCCCCAAGACTCTGACTCAAATGTTCACACTGTTCCTGATTTTTCAGATCAAACACAAGGACCAAAAGTACCATCAGAAATGTGACCCTGATCCTCAGCAGACCAGAGAGAGTATCCTGGCACTGGGGAAACTGGCTTTCCAACAGCTGGAGAAAGGAAACCTGATCTTCTATGAGGAAGACCTGAGAGGGTGTGGCATTGATGTTGGAGAAGTGTCAGTGTACTCAGGAGTGTGTACCCAAATCTTCAGAGAGGAGATTGGGCTTCACCTGGGGAAGGTGTTCAGCTTTGTACATCTGAGTGTTCAGGAGTTTCTGGCAGCTTTATACACATTTCTCTCCTTCATCAGCAGAAATGTAACAGAACAACAAACCACTGATCTGTCTGATCTTTTCAGAAAGTCAACCATGTCTGATTTCCTCAGGAATGCAGTGGACAAGGCCTTACAGAGTGAGTATGGACACCTGGACCTGTTCCTCCGCTTCCTTCTGGGTCTCTCACTGGAGTCCAATCAGACTCTCTTACGAGGCTTAATGTCCCAGACAGGAAGCAGTTCTCACAGCAAACAGGAAACAGTCGAGTACATCAAGGAGAAGATCAGGGAGAATCCATCTCAAGAGAAATCCATCAATCTGTTCCACTGTCTGAATGAACTGAATGATCATTCTCTAGTGCAGGAAGTACAGACTTACCTGAACAGAGAAGATTACTTTTGTCTCAGGGGAACCAGACTCTCTCCTGCTCAGTGGTCAGCTCTGGTGTTTGTGTTACTGAACTCAGATCAGGAGTTGGATGAGTTTGATTTGAGGAAATATGACCCATCAGAGGAATGTTTTCTGAAGCTGCTGCCAGTGGTCAAAGCCTCCAGAAAAGCTGTGTGAGTATTTACAGTGGCAAGGAAAAGTATGTGAACCCTTTGGTATTTCATGGTTTTCTGAATAAATTTGTCATAAAATGTGATCTGATCTTCATCTAAGTCAGCGGTATTAACAAATATAATGTGCCCAAAAGAATAACACAAAATAAATTATGATCTTTCATGTCTTTATTGAACACACTCATTCAACATTTAAAATGGCAGTGGAAAAAGTAAGTGAACCCTTAGAATTAATAACTGTTTGACCCCCCCGGCAGCAATAACCTCAACCAGGCGCTTCCTGTAGCTGTGGATCAGACCTGCACATCGTTCAGGAAGAATTTGAGCCCGTTCTTCCTGGCAGAACTGCTTTAGCTCGGTCATATTCTTTGGACGTCTCATGTGTATGGCTCTCTTCAATCATTCCATAGCATCTCTATTGGGTTGAGGCCTGAGCTCTGACTCGACCACTCCAAAAGGCGGATTTTGTTTTTCTGAAGCCATTCTTTAGTGGAATTGCTCCGGTGTTTTGGGTCGTTGTCCTGTTGCATCACCCAAGTTCTACACAGTTTCAGCAGACGTACAGACATTCTCACATTATCCTGAAGAATTGTCTGATATACTGGGGAATTCATCTTCCCCTCACTGATTGCAAGCTGGCCAGGCCCTGATACAGCAAAGCAGGCCCAAATCATGATGTTTCCTCCACCATACTTTACGGTTGGGATGATGTTTTCATGATGATATGCCATGCCCTTTCTACGCCAGATGTAGTGCTGTGTTGTTTTTCCAAATAGTTCAATCTTAGTTTCATCAGTCCACAAAACATTTTGCCAATACCGCTGTGGAGTGTCACTGTGCTCTTTTGCAAACTTCAGGCGTGCAGCAATGTTTTTTTTAGTAAACAGTGGCTTCCTTCGTGTTGTCCTGCCGTAGATACCCTGCTTGTTCAATGTTTTACGTATTGTAGACTCATGAACAGAGATGTTAGCCAGTTCCAATGATGCCTTCAAATCTTTGCTGTCATTCAGGGTTGTTTCTTTACCTCATTGATGAGTCTTCGATGTGCTTTTGGTGTCATTTTGATTGGCGCCAAATTCTTGGTAGAGTAGCAACAGGCCTAACTGTAGACTGGTGAATTTCGAAAGTCTTTGAAATCACTTTGTAACCCTTGCCAGCTTCATGTAAATCAACAATTCTTGATCGTAGATCCTCTGAAAGCTCTTTTTGGCGAGGCATGGCTCACATAAGCATGTGCTTCTTGTGCAGAGCAAACTCAAAATTTGAGGGGTTTTTATCAGTCAAAGTAGCTGTAGTCCACACCTCCAAGCTCATTTTCTTAACGAGACTCCAAGTGTGCAAAAAAAAAAAAGCTTTTTTGAGGTCATTAACTCAAGGGTTCACATACTTTTCCCACAAGCACTATGAGGTTTTTTTGGTTGTTCTCAATAAAGACATGAAAGATCAGAATTTTTTTTTGTGTTATTCTTTTAGGCACATTATATTTGTCAATACTGCTGACTTAGATGAAGATCAGATCACATTTTATGACAAATTAATTCAGAAAACCATGACATTCCAAAGGGTTACATACTTTTTCTTCCCACTGTATATTTATAAATGTTTTACTGCATGGTTTGTTATTTTAATGTAACACTGAACTGCACTGTTTGGATTAATGCTTGTTAATAGTTACTCTAATCATCTTTAAACAAACCTATGGTACTGTTACAGAAGATTGTTTCACTTTTTACACTAACACGTTACGTCTGCACTGAGATCTGGGCCATATGGACAAAACCTTATATCACTATTTATTACCTTTTCTCTAAAACTGATGAAAATGATCTCTAAAATATAACTGCATGTATTCATGGCTGCTTTTTGATCATTTTGTGAACTAAACACCAGTGAAAGGAACGTTTTCTTTTCTCCTTTTACTTGAAAGAGACATTGAACAGAACTTCACAAATGAGAACAAGAAAAACGTAACACTGTCACCATTGGAACAATATGAATACAACATGTAACCTTGTGTATTTGTGTGTGTGTGTGTGTGTGTGTGTGTGTGTGAGAGAGAGAGAGTTAAAGGTACAGGAGCAGTTTCCAAACAAAGCCACGGCACGTCCTGCTCCTTTTTGTTCAAACGGGAGATTTCTTATTTATTTTATTAATTTTTTAGTTGGAGACCTTTTAACACGTACTTTCATTTAAAAATGTTTTGAAGTTTCAGTTATAATAAAGCGTTTGTTCAAACAAAAAAAACATCTGTTTTCAGTCCTTTAAGGATCACTGTAACTGATATTATTATTATTATTATTATTATTATTATTATTATTATTAATAATAATAATAATAATAATAATAATAATCACTGTGATTATAATTATTTAATTATAAATAATAATAATAATTATTATTATTTTCAGTTACAACAATCCTTAAAGGAATGAAAACAGAAAGGTTTTTAGTTTGAACAAATGCTTTATTATAATAAAGCATTTGTTTTAAATAATAATAATAATAATAATAATAATAATAATAGTACTGATGTGGTGTCCTGTCTTCCGATTTCTATGAGAAACACACTAACACACTATGAGAAACACACTCACATTTCTGTTACATGGTAAACTTTAGCTGGATTATGGCTGTGTTTGTGTGTTTGAGATCAGAGTTCTGATATTTCATCATTTCTCTTCCAGGCTGCGGAGATGTAATCTGACAGAGGAAAGCTGTAGAGTTCTGTGCTCAGTTCTCAGCTCAAACTCCTCCAGACTGAGAGAACTGGACCTGGGTTACAATAAACTGCAGGATTCAGGAGTGAAGCTGCTCTCTGCTGGACTGGAAAATTCACATTGTACAATGGAGACACTGAGGTACAAACACACACACACACACACACACACACACACACACACACACACACACCAACAACAGTATTAATGATGATAATAATAACAACAACAATAATAATAATGATAGCTTTATTTATATAGCACATATCATACATAAATGCAGCTCAAAGTGCTTCATAATGGAAAATAAAATAAAATGACAAATATAATATTAAAGGAGACATATTTTAAGCCTTTTTACAATATGTAATATAAGTCTCAGGTGTCCCCAGAATGTGTCTGTGAAGTTTCAGCCCAAAATACCCCACAGATCTTATACCTTGCTGTAAATGCCCCTTTTTGGGTGGAAGCACAAACAGGCTGTTTTGGTGTGTGTCTCTTTAAATGCAAATAAGCTGCTGCACGCCGCCCACTTTCCAGAAGAGACCAGCTCCTGCTTGACACTACATTAGCTGTGTAATCTGCTAACAACCTTATTCACAAAACAGCCTGGTGTAAAATGATTCACAGAAAACCAACACGGTATTCAAAAAGACAATCACCTTACTGTAATGTGCATAATGAAGGTGTGTTTTCGGGTTAAAAATAAAAATGATGACATAACTCTAGCACTTTAGCCGCATTAGCCATGGAATCTGCTAACAAGCTCATTCCGAAAATCGATTTGCAAACATTCCCAAAATATAAAGTGCGATATTTACGTCTTCTGGATACAAAGCTGGATCACGAACAGTGGGTACTGATCCATGCTTGAGAATGTCAGGGTTACGCATGTAACCCTGTTCCCTGAGAAGGGAATGAGACATTGCACTTAGCATAACAGTATGGGAACACCTTGCACGCGTGACCGGTATCTGAAGCTTGTGTAAAATCATACCTCTACCTCTACTTTTAGACCTGCCATGATCTGGTGACGTGGCAATTAAGCGCGTCGCAAGATATATATATGGCACCTGTGAACCACGCCTCCAGCCTCTATTATCTGAAGCGAAGACGCAATTCACAGGCCTGCCCTGGTATGACAGTGCTATGCAACGTCTCGTTCCCTTCTCAGGGAACAGTGTCACATCCCTTTCAAAGGGAATTTCGGTGTTATTTAGCATAACAGTATGGGAAAGGGAATACCCACTTCGTCATACCGAGGGTACGACCTGTTCCCAAGCCCGAGGGTCAATGCAAGGTATATAATCTGGCCTAGGATACAGGAAGGCCTTGGCTAATCCAGGGGTAAAGTCAAGGCACGAAGGGGCAACAGAGAGAGCTTGTAGATCTCCCACTCACTTGAGAGATGTCAGGGCCAGTAGGAGAGCTACCTTTAGAGTCAGAAGCTTCTCAGAGGCTGACTCTAAGGACTCAAATGGGGCCCCTGACAGACCTTCCAGGACCACAGGAGGTCCCAGGAAGGTATGCGCGGCCTGCAGATGGGCCTCAGCCGTCTGACACCACGCATGACCCTCGAAGTTAGAGGATGTTTCCCCACAGAGGCTCCATCAACAGGGGCATGGCTGGCCGAAACGGCGGCCAAGTAACCCTGATTGTAGAAGGAGCCCAGCCCGCTGAGAAACGTTCTTGTAAGAACTCCAGGACTGTAGCTGTTGCGCAGTTCACTAGGTCTAGCTGACATTCCTCACAGCACAAGACAAAAAGCTGCCACTCGAGTGCATACAATTTACTTGTGGATGGGATCCACGCTAGAGGCTCGAATGGGGCACCCGACAGACCTTCCAGGACCACAGAAAGTCCCAGGAAGGTATGCGCGGCCTGCAGATGGGCCTCAGCTGTCTGACACCATGCATGAACCTCGAAGTTAGAGGATGTTGCCCCACAGAGGCTCCCTCAAACGGGGCATGGCTGGCCAAAACCCTGATTGTAGAAGGAGCCTATCCCACTGAGAAATGTTCTTGTAGGAGCTCCAGGACTTTAGCTATTGTGCAGTTTACTGGGTCTACAGTGGATCCCTGCGGACAGGATTCTCCCAAGGAATGCCATCTCGCAGGGATATTATCTCTCAGAAACATGTTTGAGCTGGCCAAAAAGGTGCTACTAGCAGAATGTCTTGGTGAACTCTTGCTAGAGCTTGTGGGAGCAGAGCGATGGGGGGAGCAGCATACAAATGTGACCTCAGCCACATGTGTGGACTCCACCCCAAAAGTCTCCCAAGATCCAGCTTTATCTTGCTCAGTGTTGATAGGATTGATACTACGCATGTTGGGGATAGAAACGCCCTCATTGTAGTAGAATCCTATAACCCCTAGAAAAGTTGTCCACTGCACCGGGGAAAGCATACTTTTCTGAGATTCCACCTGAGCCCCAAGCTCTTCATGTGGGCGAGAACAACATCTCGATGTTGAACCGCCAGCACCCTGGATCATGCTAGAATTAACCAGTCGTCCCGGTAGTTTGGTACACAGATGCCCTGGAGTCCCAATGGAGCCAGAGTGACATCCATGCACTTTGTGAAGGTGCAAGGGGATAAAGCTAGCAATATTCCTATGTGGAAATATGCACCTTTTAGATCTACCGCCACAAACCAGTTCTCAAACTGAATCTGTGGCACGATAAGTTTGAGCGTTAGCCTCTGAACCGTACTCTTTGGACATACAGGTTCAGAGGCTGACGCTCAAACTTATCGTGCCACAGATTCAGTGATGATGCAGGTCTAAAGTTGGCCAGATACTCCCACTTTTTTGCTGTGCTGTCTGTGCTGACTGCTGTGGTGAGCACACCTGTGAACGGGGGGGGGGGGGGGGGGGGGGTCAAGCTATAACTGGACCCGGTAACCCTTTCTATGGTAGACAGAACCCATGGAGACACATTTGGCAGTAGTTTGCACACTGCCCGATGGTCTTTTAGTGACGTTAACTATTCCACATTATATTGGAGGGAAGCATCAGATTTTCGTTGCCCTGTGACAGCTTGCTGACCAGAGAACACTGAAAACTTGGGGACCGCCTTGTCTAGGGGAGGCCCTGCAGTAGCACTGGGGGCTACCTGCCCTAACAACCTCATGTCCCCAGATACATCCCTCCACGCCCCCTCAGGACTGCTCTTCTTTGCCGGCTTGGCCTTTATGACCATTCTCAGATCAGGCCTAATAGCAGACCGCGACTGTGGCCGCCCTGTTCCCCTGGCTGTCTGCGGGGTTGGCGGGCTGCCATACTCGCCTTCTGGGTCTCCCTCACACTAGTGCTGGCCCAGGCTCCACTCGTGGATGTTCGGATGAGCTCAAGACAACAGGGAAGGAACTGGCTTTTTTTGAATGCCGCCATATGTCGAGCTCACTCAGCAGGTCTGCTTGGTAGGCCTGCAACCCTGTCACTGTCTGCAGTGACCCACAAGCAAGACTACTCCTGCATAGGCTTGCCCACCAATGCCATGGTCTTTTTGGCCTTACATGGCTTGGATGCAAGCCGGTCCCCGTAATTACCTGCCGTTGTTGGAGAGAGTTAGCTAGCAAGCGCCTTCTCCACCTTGAGCATAGCTAAATAGCCATGCCGTTCATTCCCACAATGGCTGAATAATCCAACATCGTAGGGTTATGAATATGGCTTATGCGTGGTTTTCCCCCAGAAGCCTGAGATTTTGTCATAAACTTCTGGAAGATAGGGGAGTTTCTGCAGTGTGAGGGATTTACTTTCACTGGGTAATCACTTCAAGCAGCTCTTTATATGCTGCTCTCAGTTTTTAACACATCCTTCTAACTCCTCGGAGTCAGAGAGGAATTATTACTTTTTGGCTTTCCATAGCAGAAGGAGGAGTCGCGACGCGAGCTCCAAAATCCAGCGGGGAGCCAAACCCGGAAGACAGAGTAAGAGATAGAGCAGTGCTCGTCTCCGGCTCCTCTTCTGGATCTATAAGAGATCCCCCGAACCTGAGACGCAGCGGCCGGCCCAGATCCACAAGGCTCTGAAACCCAACTTGCTTCGGCTTCTGTTTTTTTTGAGAAGAGCGCGAGTCACAAGCCGAGCTGCTTAATGTAGCCGTTACCATGCGCAGCCTCTCGAGGCTGCCATCGCATACTACACCGCTAACACTTCACCCAAAAAGTGTGCACTTTTCCCCGTGATGAAACGGGAGCAAGCCATAACACACTTCTTGAACTCACTCATTACTTACCTCTCCTTTCCTCTAAAAAAGGGATAGAAAAGTTCAGAGATTTTGAGAAAATATCGAGTAGAAATGAAGCGTTTTTGCCACACAAACAACAGACATGCAGTCTCACCGAAGATAATAAGGCTGGTGGCGTGGTTCACAGGTGCCATATATATATCATGCAACGCGCTTAATTGCCACATCACCTGATCATGGCAGGCCTATAAGTAGAGGCATGATTTTACACAAGCTTCAGATACCAGTCACATGCGCAAGGCGTTCCTACTTTTATGCTAAATGCAATGTTGAAGTTCCCTTTGAAAGGGAATCAAGTTTTTTATCAAATCCTGCTTTGTATTGACCCACGTTCACAAAGCAGTCTGGTGTGAAATGATTTTAGGTATTTTTGGGGGCACAATTCTTTCAAAAGTAAAACTTCACTGTGTCTTCAGTGTCTCTGATGCCGGGAGTACATGAAGACTCTCATGTTCATTCTTACAGCCAACAACAGAACACTTACAAAGCTTCCGAAGCTGAGACGTTCTTCTCATCACTGTAGCTGCTCCAGCACAGAGAACATGGCCAATTATGTGCAGCTCACTCAGGGGAGGAGCTATGCAAATAGGGCAGAGTCCCTGGGCAGGGCTTGTTCCAATGTGACGTTACGTTAGGGCGAAAATAAAATTTTTGCCATCGTATGGTGGTTGTGTACACATTCTGCCGACAAACATTTATGTTCAAACACCATTTAAAAGTGAATTTAGCATATTTCCCCGGCCCCCACTGTGGGAGGACTATGCTGCACTATGCAGGCAGCAGAGCCACCTGAATTACTGGGGCTTCCCTCGGCTGGGGGACTACACTACGCTATGCAGGCAGCAGAGCCACATGAATTACTACGCCTTCCCGCTGATGGGGGACTACACTGTGCAACACAAGCAGCAGTAGATCTCAGCTCCGGAGCCCCAGCTCGAGGTCAACGTGGCAACCTCGGATCCTCTGCCTGATCAATATGCCTGCCAATATGGCAACCTCAGAGCTCCAGCTGGAGACCTGCGGGGAGGTCTTGGCTGCTGAGGAGGCCGCGATGCTGTCCTGTCCAGTTGACAAAGCTGTCCCACTGCCCTGTCCTGCTGAGGAGGCCACCCTGCTGTCCGGTCCAGTGGAGAAAGCTGTCCCACTGCTCTGTTTTGCTGAGGAGGCCGCCCTGTTGTCCGGTCCATCTAAGGAAGCTGTCCCGAAGTCCTATGACGCCGAAGAAGCAATTGCGCTGTCCTGTCCCGCTGAGGAAGCTGGCCAGCTGTCCTGTCACACAGAGGATGTCTCCCTGAGCTCCAGCCCTGCAGAGGATGTCGCCCAGCATTCCAGCTCTGCTGAAGACGTCACCCTGAGCTTCAGCCCCACGGTGGACGTTGCCGAGTGCCCCAGCCCCACAGGGGGCGGTGCCCTGCCTCTCTGCTGCCCAGCGGAGGCCGCCCTGTTTCCTGATGCAGCAAAGGACAGGTTACACAGGGACCGGGATCGTCATTCGAGGGGGGTGTTCTTTGGCGCTCCTGGATGAGCGCCTTTGGAGGGGGGTTCTGACACGATCTTGCTGGCAGATGGCGCTGTGATGACGATGTGCACGGACAGCTGGAGAGTGCGCATGTGCTTGAAGTGTGCGTGGACGATAGAGACTTTGTATACAATGGACATGCGTGTTTGTTTCTGTTTTGTCTCTGCCTTGTTTAGTTATTGGTGGATATTCAAGGGTGCGCCTTGATTGTTTCCAGCTGCTTCAGTTAAAGTTTGATTACGTGAGTTAATTAAAGCCTCGTGTTGCTGCGCACTTCGCGCAGTATTATATATTGTGATGTGTAATGGTGCGACGCGATATGTTTACCTGCCATGCTCTAGTTTCTTGTTTCATGCAGACATACATACACTCATTTTAAAGTATAAGTTGGCAGTATAAATGCTAAATGCGACATTAAAATAATATGTAGTATTATATTCTATTCAACTCATTTAGCCATATTTTTATTCTATTACAACATTACAACATGTCTACAGGGGGTTTGGCCTTATCGTGTAGGACATCAACAGATTAAAATTAAAATTGATCAATTTGGTTATTTGTGTGCATTCATAAATATCACGTTAGCTGAGCTGACTGAGTTCATTGATGGATTTATTTTAAATTTATTTACAAATGATATATATATATATATATATATATATATATATATATATATATATATATATATATATATATATATATATATATATATATATGTATGTATAAAATATTAGGGCTGCCACTAACGATTATCTAAGTTTATATTTGTAACACTCAGTTTGTCGATTTTATTTTAAATAAATAAAAAAATGGCACTGACGGTTTGCCCCCATACGATTAATTGATTAATCGAAGAAAAAAAATCAATAATAATTAAAATAATAAAAACAATAATCAACCAACTAATCGATTGTGAAAATAATCGTTAGTTGCAGTCCTAGATTTAAACTGCGAGTGGTCTCAGTTTAATATGTAGTAGGCTCATTTATTGAGTCTGGTTACATTGAGCCTGTAACAGGATATAATAATATTGGGCTTGTTTTTGAAGCTGCAGTTGTTTATTTGTCTCGTGAGTGTCATATATCACGAGACCATCGTTCCTCCCTTGGGTCTCGTGGAGAACCTCGCTCCCCTCTATGGCCTTGCGGAAATCTTTGAGCTTCCCTCGGGCCTCTCAGAGAACATCGCTCCCCTCTCCGGGGGGTTCTGTCATATATACTGTAAGGAAACTCATGACTCCAGTTCCCATCAGCCACTGCACTGCACTACATGTCACATAACCACTTGCACCTGATTCACGTTTGGTAATGAGCACACTTGTGTGTGTGTGTGTGTGTGTATATATATATATATATATATATATATATATATATATATATATATATATATATATATATATATATATATATATAGCCATTGTCTGCACTGTTTCTCTGCCTTTCGTTTGTCTTAGACTACCGTGTTCCATGTTTTTGTTTCATGCCATAGTGTTTTGCCAAGTTGTCTTTGTGTCTTTGTGTTGTTGTTTGTTTATTTAATAAATGTTAATAATCTGCGATTGCTTCCGAACCCATCTTTGAGACGTGACAGTGAGACTTGGCAACACTGAGGTATTCGTGTGTTGTATATTTGCTCCAGTACTCGACAGTGGAGGTGCATGTGGATACGGTTTTCTTGAAGTAGAGGAAACTTGCTCTCTCTCATAGCTAGCAGAAAATAAGTGCAGTTTACCACTCTGACCATAGCAGAACAAACAAACAGCTGATTCAAGTTAGCTCGCTACCTATTTAGCTACTGAAATGTCTGACCTGTTTAACAGGAAAAAAAACATCGCTGCATCAGTCTTCAATCCCTTCAGATCTCTGAGTTTTTGCCACCTCTCAAAAGCCATGCCCATATTTATTCTCATTTTAGTACGGGCTCTGTCACTTTCCCTTTTTGACTGCAGACTCTTCACAGTTCCAGGTTTCTTGGCTTTGACAACAGTTGGTTCCCCAGTTCTCAACGTAACCATGCCAAAATTAATTTCAAGGAGGTGACTTCACCGGCTACTTCCTACCTCCCCACCTCATTTAGAGAGAGAGGTCGACCTAACAAGGTTAGTTAGCACAAAGAGAGACCAGTCAGAATGCACGCTGTGTCACTCTTACCACATCTTCCACTTGCTTTCTCGGTTTACTGTTGTGGAAATTTAGACAAACACTTGTAGACTCATCCTCTCAGATGAAGTAGTTTTATTACAGAGAGATGAATACAGGAAGAAGAATGAGCGCACTCGTCCAGTGTTGATGCTATTTCCCCAAGCTCCAACTCAGTCCAGAACTCCGCCATAAGTGCCTGATGAATGTGAAAGTAGAGGACAGTGAGGTGTTGGTGGAGAAACACTGGGTTGAGGGTCAGAATAAAGAGCAGATAAAGCAGCTATGCACATACATAAAGCGCTAGCTCTTGTGCCGAGTGGCCACGCCCATTTAACTCTGATCCAGCACCTCTTCAACCTTTTCTCTCGACATCCTGTAAATGTTCCATAACATTACATTTTAATTTGCACATTAAAGAGTTCTTGTGTAAATGCTCCTACACACTGTTTATGAAGAAATTAATTCGTATCCAGTGTGATAAATGAGGCCCAGTGTTTTATATGAGTAAAACATTAAAGTGTGTATTTTATATGGTGTGGATTAGCATTGTTTCTGCTGTTGAGCTTTGTTTTTCTGTGTGTGTGTGTGTGTGTGTGTGTGTGTGTGTGTGTGTGTTTTATGTGGTTTGTATGTGTGTGGAAGTTAGATTAAGCTCCAAAGAACAATGAACTCCAACAGTTTTAGCATCTCTGTGAAACTCAGTGTTAATGTGTTAATGCTGAAATATCTACATCACTTCTCACATCAGAACAGAGTACATTTATTTCTACAGCATGTAGATCAGTGTACATTACACACACATTTACTTTAATAACATGCCAGTACTAGTTTATTGTTTATTGTTTTACACAGGCTGTTCATTTTATATTTTTATCCTGACATTAGAACCTTGTGTTCAGGTAAACACTTTATTTCCCACCTGATGGAAACACCTAATTTCACAATCAGATAAATAAATCTAACATTTCATCATTTCTCTTCCAGGCTGCAGGGTTGTAATCTGACCGAGGAAAGCTGTAGAGTTCTGTCCTCAGTTCTCAGCTCAACCTCCTCCAGACTGAGAGAACTGGACCTGAGTCACAATAACCTGCAGGATTCAGGAGTGAAGCTGCTCTCTGCTGGCCTGGAGAATCCACACTATACACTGGAGACACTGAGGTACACATGCACAACACACACACACACACACACACACACACACACACACACACACACACACACACCAAGAACAGTAATAATAATAATAAGAAGAAGCAGAAGTTTATATAGCACATTTCATACATAAAATGCAGCTCAAAGTGCTACACAATGGAAAATAAAATAAAATGACAAATATAATATTAAAGGAGACCTATTTTAAGCCTTTTTACAAGATGTAATGTAAGTCTCAGGTGTCCCCAGAATGTGTCTGTGAAGTTTCAGCCCAAAATACCCCACAGATCTTATACCCTGCTGTAAAAGCCCCTTTTTAGGTGGAAGCACAAACAGGCTGTTTAGGTGTGTGTCTCTTTAAATGCAAATGAGCTGCTGTGCCCCGCCCCCATTTCCAGAAGAGACCAGCTCCTGCTTGATACTACATTAGCTGTGGAATCTGCTAACAACCTTATTCATAAAGCAGCCTGATGTAAAATGATTCACAGAAAACCAACACAGTTTTCAAAAAGACAATCACCTTACTGTATTGTGCATAATAAAGGTGTGTTTTTCGGGTTTAAAATAAAAATGACCACGTAACTCTGGCACTTTAGCTGCATAAGCCATGGAATCTGCTAACAAGCTCATTCGGAAAATCAATTTGCAAACATTACCAAAATATAAAGTGCGATATTTCCGTCTTCTGGATATGAAGCTGGATCACGAACAGTGGGTACTGATCCATGCTTGAGAATCAAGTTTTTATCAAATCCTGCTTTGTATTGACCCTCGTTCACAAAGCAGTCTGGTGTGAAATGATTTTAGGTATTTTTGGGGCACATTTCCTTCAAAAATAAAACTTCACTGCATCTTCAGTGTCTCCGATGCCGGGAGTACATGAAGACTCTCGTGTTCATTCTTACAGCCAACAACAGAACACTTACAAAGCTTATGAAGCTGAGACGTTCTTCTCATCACTGTAGCTGCTCCAGCGTGGAGAACATGGCAGATTGTGTGCAGCTCACTCAGGGGAGGGGCTATCCTAATAGGGCAGAGTCCCTGGGTGGGGCTTGTTCCAACGTGACGTCATGTTAGGGCAAAAATAAAAAAACGGCTCATTTTGAGACTCTGTTTATGATTTATTGGGAATATACAAAAGAAGTGGGTGGATTTTTACCATCGTAGGGTGGTTGTGTACACATTCTGCCAACACACATTTATGTTCAAACTCCATTTAAAAGTGAATTTTGCTTAATAGGTCCCCTTTAAAACAAAAATATTGCAACATAACATTAAAGATAAAAATACAATATTAAAACCTAAAAACTCCTTAAGAAATAAATAAGTAATCAAACAGAAAATAAAATTTAAATTAGATCATAATGAGATTTAAAAAATGAGTTTTAAGCCTAAAAGGAAGAGGTCTAATTGAAAGCCAAGGTAAATAAATGTGTTGAAGCTGCTTTTTAAATATATTTAGTTGTGTTGGGTTCGAGTCCACCTTTGTCGAATCCGAATGGAGACCAAGTCCTTAACCAATCAAGTCTGAGTCTAAAAGGGGCCGAGTTGGCCTTAAATCCAAGTCTTTAATGGCCAAGTCCGAGTGGATTCTGGCCGAGTCCAGAAAGTAATTACGTTGAAAAAAGATTTGAAATTGCAATTGTAAACTGAACACTGAGCTGTTAAATTAGTATTTTAACCTTCACAAACCAATGACAACATAACTGTAACAAAAAAATACCACAATTACATCTTCAATTCAATTCAATTTCAGTTCAATTTTATTTGTATAGCGCTTTTTACAATAGACATTGTCTCAATGCAGCTTTACAGAAATATCAACACGGTATACAGATATTAAAGGTGCGAATTTATCCCAGGTGAGCAAGCCACTGAGTGGCGACGGTGGCAAGTAAAAACTCCCAAGGATGTTTTAAGAGGAATAAACCTTGAGAGGAACCAGACTCAGAAGGTAACCCATCCTCATCTGGGTAACAACAGATATTGTGAAAAAGTTCATTATTGACTTATATGAAGTCTGTATGGCCTTAGAAGCAGCCGTAGTCCCAGCAGTCTGGAATTGGAGTAGATTAGAGCTCCATCCAGAGGCAGGACATCCGAAACGGATCAGGCAGGTCCGGAGATCAGAAAGGATCAGGATCTCTAGTATCTCCATAAAATCGTGTGTGGCTCGACAGAAGGAGAGTGGGAGAGAAAAGATTATTAGGACTGGGAATTAGCATAGCAGAAAGTCTAGTCAGGGTAGGCTTGAGTAAACAAATACATTTTAAGCCTAGACTTAAACACTGAGACTGTGTCTGAGTCCCGAACACTAATTGGAAGACTGTTCCATAACTGTGGGGCTCTATAAGAGAAAGCTCTTCCCCCTGCTGTAGCCTTCACTATTTGAGGTACCGTCAGATAGCCTGCATCTTTTGATCTAAGTAGGCGTGGCGGATCACAGAAAACCAAAAGGTCACTTAGATACTGTGGTCCGAGACCGTTTAGTGCTTTATAGGTTAATAAAAGTATTTTATAATCAATGCGAGATTTCACTGGGAGCCAATGCAGTGTGGATAAGATTGGGGTGATGTGGTCGTATCTTCTGGTTCTAGTTAGGACTCTAGCAGCTGCATTCTGGACTAACTGGAGTTTGTTTATGCACCTACTGGAACATCCAGACAGTAAGGCATTACAGTAATCTAGTCTAGAGTTGATGAATGCACGTACTAGTATTTCTGCATCATGTAGTGATAATATATTTCTTATCGTAGAAATATTTCTGAGATGAAAAAAGGCTATCCTAGTAATATAATCTACATGAGCATTAAATTATAGGCTGGAGTCAATAATCACTCCAAGGTCTTTTACTGCTGCACATGATGAAACAGAAAGTCCTAATAAACGTGTAGATCAGTGTACATTACACACACATTTACTTTAATAACATGCCAGTACTAGTTTATTGTTTATTGTTTATTGTTTTACACAGGCTGTTCATTTTATATTTTTATCCTGACATTAGAACCTTGTGTTCAGGTAAACCCTTTTTATTTCTCACCTGATGGAAACCCCTCATCTCACAATCAGATAAATAAATCTAACACTTCATCATTTCTCTTCCAGTCTGTGGGAGTGCAATCTGACAGAGGAAAGCTGTAGAGTTCTGTCCTCAGTTCTCAGCTCAAAATCCTCCAGACTGAGAGAACTGGGCCTGGGTTACAATAACCTGCAGGATTCAGGAGTGAAGCTGCTCTCTGCTGGACTGGAGAATCCACACTGTACACTGGAGATACTGAGGTACACGTGCACAACACACACACACACACACACACACACACAGAGCAGACTTTTAATAGACACAGCTACATCCAGTTTCCATCTGTGGTGATTGTAATTGTAGTGATGTGATATATTGTCATTGTTGTGTGTGTGAGATGGAGAGTAAATGTTCTGTATATAAAGATTTTGTGTAGTTGATGTTTTCAGAGCTAAAACTGAGTGTGTTAAGTGTGAGAAGGTTTTTGTTTTACAGCATGTATAAATGCAGTATTACAGATGAAGGTTGTGCTGCTCTGGCTTCAGCTCTGAGGTCAAACTCCTCATCACACCTGAGAGAACTGGATCTGAATGATAATAATCCAGGAGAATCAGGAGTGAAGCTGCTCTCTGATCTACTGAAGGATCCACACTGTAAACTGGAGACATTATAGTGAGTTACTGATTTACTGTCTCTTTATTTTACTCTACTCTATCATACTGAATAATGTGTGTGTGTGTGTGTGTGTGTGTGTGTGTGTGTGTGTGTGTGTGTGTGTGTGTGCGTATGTGTTGGTGTTTATGCTGATGTTGTGTGTTTACACTGATGCTCTTGTGTCTTTCAGCATTAAGAATAATAAACTCACCAGGACTGGCGTATGACAGGAGTCTCAAGTCAAACCTCTTCTCCAGGATAAAGCAGTTTTGGTGAAGAATTAGAACCCATCCCACATTTCCAGCAGTTTGGGAGCTGAATCATTAAACTTAAAGGGACAGAATAGATACAAAGTCAAGAACATGCAGAAGGTCATACACAGGAGAAATCAACACACGTAACGAAATGTCTGCTGTACAAAGTAATGGCAATGATCTGCCCCGGGGATGGAGACTGACGAGGCTTAAGTACACGTCCGGAAATGTACAGTCGACTGATCCCAAAGCACTAGGCAGGGGCAGGCATGTTAATGGTAAATGGTCTGCACTTATATATCACTTTTTTAACCTTAGTGGTTCCAAAGCGCTTTACACGGTTTCACATTCATGAGGCTTGTGCCAAAGAGTAGATGTGAAAATACAGTGGAAAATTTCCCTTGCAACCTGCCAACCTTTGCTGTGTCATGAACACAGTGTCTTGGTCAACCCAGGAGATGATTCAGAAAAGTGCCTATACAACAGTGTGTGTTCAGCATGCATTGAGGCACTGGTTCTGTACATAGTGTTACATGAAATAAAACCAGAAATAACACAAATCAATACCCTCGTGCGCATCTCTCTAATGGCCTGACGGTGTCCATGTCAATTGTTTCAACTGGGACCTTGAATAAAGGTAATGGGCACAATGGTGCTATTGGGGTGGCCAGTGGATTTGCAGCTGAAATTACTAGCCTGGTAAAAATTTCTTCCACAGCTCCTTTTTGATGCACCAGTCGACTTAACACTACCCATATGAGTTGATGTTTGGCCAAAAACCTAAGCTACTAGTGCATAGTTTGCTTGATGGTAGTGAAGAAAGGGAAGGAGATGGTGCCCATTCAGATTTGGTGGCCCAACACCAAAAGTATTTCATCTCCATTTATACCAGTTCCCGAAGGCACTTGGAGACTGTGGTCATTCACCGTAGGACCAATTGCCCTGACTCAGTAGCAATACTACCCCCTGGCACTTTAGTGTATTGTAAGAATCATTTTCATGGTTGTCGTAAGATTCTGGATAACTGGTCCTCCACTGTGTTTGAGATTGTGGCCTACATTGATGAAGTGGGAACGCTGTATAAGATCAGACCACATGGAGAAGATGGACCCATTAAAACTGTCCATTGCTCAGAACTTAAGCCTGTTCTTACTTGGCAATAATAAGCCAGGTAAACCAATGGGTCAGGTTTACTGGCTCCTTCCAGCCCCAGGAGTGAGTAGATCCAGAAGGACCTAGAATTGGAGATTATTCACAAGTGGCCATAGTCCACACGAGAACGGGTATAAGGAACTCTGAGGGTCAAGTCCACGTTGATTCTAGTTCTCAGCCCTCAGTGCTTCAGTCTAGTCCAACAGAGGTACAAAATGATTATAGGTTCATCTTTAGTGTCTCAACCCCAGGTGATCACACGAGAGCAAGAGTTGAATTTAGAAACTTCTCTAGATCTTCATATAGCTCAGTCACTTGATCAGTCAGGAATGGGTTTAGCTTCTAGGACATCCTTTAGGCGTTCTACTCATGGGACACTCAGTGTTCACTGGGATGGTGACCATTAAAGGTAGGGGTGAATTTGGCAAAGTTGGTTGGAGTCGCTGTTGCGCATGCCCACTAGAGGTGCACTGATTCTTTATACACATCACTTCCTGTCTTCCTGTCCATGTCCAGTGCTTGAATCTTTTGCTACACTGTGATTGTTGGTTGCTGGAAGAACAAGTTCTGTTGACTGCAAATGTGATATAAATGTGCCAACGCCATATATACCTACCTGGGCAGGCTATTATTTCGGGGGCTTGGTAGTGTGTGGTCATAATTTGTCTGCATCGCATTGATTGTGTGTGGGTGTGAAGATGAAAAAAATACCAACAATACCATCAAACCCATATGTGCTTGTTGAATATCCCATTTTAGATTTAGTCCCCCTTTGCTTTTATAATAACCTCCACTCTTCTAGGTAATCTTTCCACTTTATTTTGGAGCATGGCCTTTGGGATTTGTGCATTTGAGCATGCATTTCTAGAGACTAAAGGGGGAAACCCCTCCCAACAAACAACTGAAAGAAGCTGTGGTAAAAGCCTGGAAAAGCATCACAAAAGAAGAGTGCAACAATTTGGTTGTCAGTGGTTCGCTGCCTGATTGTTTATTGCAAGGAAGGGATGCAACCAAATAGTATTCAAGGAAATCAAAGTAAATAACACTCTGTTCCAATATTTTTTGCTCACCTCAAAATGTTCTAAGTTGTTTAACACATCTAGATGTATATCAGGAAATTAAAGCTTCAATTTTGATCTATTGTCTCATTTTCATCTTTTGAACTCAAACCCAAATGTCTTCAGAGTATAGCAAAAGAATTCCAATACTTTTGAAGAGGACTGCATGTATGGCAAGGTTGACTGGTGGGACTGATGACCACTGATTATGATTAAGACAGTGCTCTCTGCCTCCCTCTAGTGATGCAACAAGTCAGTTGTCTACTTACACCACAATCCATTACAAAACTACAGACTCTCATTCCTATTTGTTGTTCAGATCTTCACAAGGAAATGTGCAGTGACTTTTTACAACTATGGATTCACCACAAGAACATCATAGATCTCCCGACATGCTTCACGGCCTACAGATATGGCCGCCATGAACTACACTTCCCAGAACGAACACACACACACACTGCCTCTTTCCCAATCACCAGACTACTGATCAGGCACACACAGAGGTGTATCTACAGGGCAGGCAAGGTAGGCAGTTGCCTGGGGCCCCACATACTGAGAGGGCCCCTGAGGGTTGATCATTTAAATTAGAAATCAGAAATTTTCATCTTAAAATAATGTGCAGCAACATCTCAGCAACCCCTTAAATGGGGCCTCTTTGCAGGGCGCTGTCACATTTGAGGACTCGTTTATGCTCCGCCACCCCTTCACACTTGAGTTGCATGAGCTTAATTCCTGAAAATGAATCTGAAAAATGAACCTGTTAAGATTTTGCTGATACTGGCATCAGAATTAAATTCTTGGACCCGTACTACTGTTACCTTCTCAGTACTGAGTTTGGGAAGAAATCACACAGACACAGAGTTCAGTGAAAGATTCTTAGTTTAATTCTGAAATTATCAGAATGTGTGTGTGTGTGTGTGTGTGTGTGTGTGTGTGTGTGTGTGTGTGTATATATATATATATATATATATATATATATATATATATATATATATATATATATATATATATATAAGGTGGAAAAGCTAGATCATTGCTTGATTTAACTATGAACAGAGAGCTTATTGTGTCAGATCAGGGACAGTGACTTCCGTGTACTCAAAAGGTGAACCCCATTGCTGGAGGGATCCTCTAGGGAGGAGCCTTAGGGAGGAGATTCTTGATGGTACGATTCATTCTTTTCACGATCCCTGAACTTTGTGGATGATATGGGATGTAGAATTGCCAATCAATATTCAGATATTTGCAATGTTTCTGTGTTACCTTAGAAACAAAGGGTCATCCATTATCATAATCAATAACCTGAGGAATACCATAGTGCAGGATTATTTCTTTGGCTAGAATTTTAACAACGGTGTTGGCATTTTTTTTTGAGTATGGGAAAGCGTCTACCCATTTGGAGAATTTGTCCACAGTAACTAAAAGGTATTTGAGATCTCTGACAGTTGGCATGTGTGTGAAGTCAATTTGCAATGCCTGAAAGGGGCCACTAGGTGGTGGAAATGCATCATGTTTGGCGTTTTTTCTTGTACATTTGCTCTAGCACAGGTCAGACGATGGTATAGCCAAGATCCCCACTCTTCGTGCAGCATGAGAAACAACATGAAAACGATGCAGAATAATTTTGCTTACAATAAATGGGCCGAGTAGTCTTCAGATTTGCAGTATATGGGGGTAACTGTATATGACCCTCTTTGTTAGAATACTGAGCCCACAATGTTTTAGGGACTGAGGCAAGTGCGTCAAGCAGCAGATGCTCGGCGCAGTCAGGCTCATGCTCATCATCAGCAACATGACAAACAGAAGAGAGACAGAAGTTAGATGGAGTGAGCAGTGTAAACTGTCCGTATTGTGAGTGAACATGTCAGGATTTAATGTTTAAACTGACCTAGTAAGTTGAAAGGAGATGAAGGGAGGACGACAAATCTGTGAAAAAAACTAAATGTCAGGGTCGTCAGGGGAAGTAACATGTAGTAACATGTAGACAGTGCGGTACACTGTCACTTATTCTGCCTATTGTCCTGTTTTAATAGTATTGTACTGTCCTGTGTTGTTAGCACACGTCTGCACGTGTACTTTGTGTAGAATGTGTAGATCATATTTAGATCTGTGTCATCTCATGTGGTTAGTGTCTTGTTTTATGTGGCACCATGGTCCTGGAGGAACATTGTTTCATTTCACTGTGTACTGTACCAGCTGTATATGGTTGAAACGACAATAAAACCACTTGAACTTGCACTAGGGAGTGTATTTTTGGACCCCCATCTATTCCCACAGAGTTAATGCTAGAGAATACAATGAAAATCAGGACAGGTTAACTGAGCGTATCTGGTGTGATGTTTAAGTGAGTCGATAAAATGACCAGGTTTATCAGTCAAAGGCAGAGCATCACAAATGACTTTTATTTCCATAACACTAGGCTGGTTTCAGGGTATAACATTTACCAACTCGTATGAAGCCAAGCTCGCACATTTGGCTCTGTTCCAGGGCTCGCGGTGGTGCCCTCGAACTTTTCTACTTCGGATTCAGATGGACGAGTGTGAAATGGCGGTGGAGTGCTTGGAGAATTGGGGGAGGGACAGCTACGTGCTACACGGTTCATGGTAAGTTTTTGTGAGGTCCGTGGAATTGCCCTTTTCTTGGGAGGATATTCTACGTCTGATTGAGGTTTAATATCTTCCCATGCACTTAATGCCCACTTCATGTATTCGTAATCCCATCTATGGTCCCCCAAAGTGTCTAAAATGCATAATGCCACCGTTAATAAATGAGCTTCATTGAAAGTTAGTAAGTAAGTACATTTTATTTATATAGCACATTTCACACAGCAAAGCTGACCAAAGTGCTGAACAGAGGAAGGAAAGTAAAAATAGAAAACAGAATAAAACCAAATAAAAACAGACAATAAACAACAGTAAAAATTAGATTAAAACGCCTGTGAGAAGAGATATGTTTTAAGCCTCTTTTTAAAAGTGGTAATAGAAGGTGCAAGGCGGATGTCCAGTGAAAATTCAGGGACAGGTCTGAGAACTGCGAAGTGAAAGAAGAACAAATGGTAATTACTTTATCAGCAAAAAACATTAAAAACTTCACAAAGTTCAGCCGAGGGTTGCCCATAGAATTGGCAACTCGGATTAATAATTGAATTTATTGTGGTGAATAAAATCTTAGGTCTATGACAGTGTGTAGTAATTAAATCAGAGAAATACCTAGACCTAGCTGACTTTGCTGCATTCTGAAACTTAAACAAACAATCTTTAAAAATCTGAAAGGACACAGTTAAACGATCATGCTTCATCTCCGCTCTGCTTTACAACAAGCCTGTCTGAGAGAACGAGTATTATCGTTCAGCCCGTAATAAGATTTACGATTTGGTTGTTTCAGTTTAAAAAGGAGCAATGGAATCTAAAATATTAGAGCAAAATGTGTAAAATAAGGCAATCAAATCGTCAGGCCCAGAAGAAGACTCTGCAGCACCCAAGATAGATGTTTCAACAGCATAGGCTAGATAACTTTCACTAAACTGAGAGGCAGTGAGTGAATTAATACAATGAGAATAATATCCTGAAGGCCTACTCACAACGGCAGAGCTGGCAGCAGGGACATTAAAAACAATGGGCTTGTGATCAGAGAAGGAAGCATCTTCAGTATTAACATCATCAACAGCAGTTCCATATGACAATATAAGGTCTAGAGTATGACCAAGGACATGTGTTGCCTGATTTATATGTTGAATAAGACCAAAGGAATCCAAGATATTACAAAATTCAGTAACCAAGGGTCGACCAGGGCAGCAGACATGCACATTAAAATCACCTATTAATACAATCATACAACAGAACAATAGAAGTAAAAAAGAAATCACAAAAATCACTTAAAAAAGCATTGTCCAGGTTATCCTATAGATCAAACACAGAATAACATGGAAGAGGTCGACTCTAACACAACACACTGCACCTCAAACGATGAGTAAATCCCAACAGAAACTGTCCGAATGTTCAGTGATTGTTTAAAAACCATAGCAACCCCACTGCCCTTGCTAGAAGGCATTGGAGTTCTAATAAATCATTTTGGCGGAGTTCCAGTCATGTCTGGTAGAAAAGTCATTTAAGATGAAAGTTTTGTTGCACACGGACCTAGCGTTAACTAAGGCCATATTCAGAGGAGACTGAGGTAATGAGGTCAGATCCGGTGAAACGAATTCCAGTTGGCGGAGATTTAAACAGTTCATTCTTCTCTGACGAATCCGTAATCGTGGAGGAGCAGAGCAATTAGATGAGTGTAGGAAGTCCAGGAGAATAGGCAGATGAAAAACATATCTGTAATCCCATGACCGTCGCGTCAAATGGAGTCCCTCCAAGCTTATAGTAACCAAGGGAAACTCAATCAATTGTATGGAGGAAGCGATTGCCCATCTGATTCTCAACCGAACACCAGCACGATTCTCTCTGTGCCTGCGGTACTTCCTTAGAGGAGGAAAGCAGCAAGGTATCTGGTGAGGGCACTCCAACCCGGTTCGGCTGGACAAGGATTGAAAACGAGAACACAGAATAGGACAAAATCGCAGATGCGCTCCCATACAGCTTCTGATGTTAAGCAAAGCTTGACGATTGTAGGTCAACACTGAATCTACACGATACCAGTGTGGCACGAGACACAGTAAAAACAGCACAGATGCCAGACAAACAGACATAACAGATAGAACAAACTGTAATAGACGGGAAAGACAAGAGAGACGGCATGCCGACAAGTACACTGGCGCCATCTTGGGTCAAAGGTCAATAAGTACTTTCAGTGAAAGTCTCTACGATGCCTGCGTTTGCAGAAAACATCATGGATTAAAAAGATGTGATATTTTCAACCCACACTTCAAGAATACAAGGACATCTACACGGAGGCAGAAAATAAAAGCTCACTTACCTCCATCCATATGTCCCACTCCTGACACCATTAAACTGTTAAGATTTTGCTGATACCAGCCTCAGAATTAAATTCTTGGACCCACACTACTATTACCTTCTCAGTACCGAGCTTGGGAAGAAATCACACAGACACAGAATTCAGTGAAAGAGTCAGAGTATATATGCAGAAAGGAAGAAGAGTTAGATCATTGCTTGACTTAACTAGGAACAGAGAGCTTATTGTGTCGGGACAGCGACTTGTGTACTCAGATAAGATGTACATACTATCAGAGAGAGAGAGAGAGAGAGAGAGAGAGAGAGAGAGAGAGAGGAAAAGAGGAAACAGGACAGGTGTAAGTGATGGAGATAATGACGAACGAATTAAGGATAATTAAAGAAAAACAAACCCAAAACTATTTGTCCAATTTCAGATTTATTTGACCTTATTATAAAATTTATGTGTTCATGTAACATTTTATATTTTCCCATAATGACATGGGCTTCACCTATCATACCTACATATTTTATTCAGGCAGTAGACAGGGGAGCCGGGAGTCGAAGTGGGGGGACAGTTACGGGGGGAAGGGACACAGTTTTTTGACCACACTCAGCAATTGTAGTGTAGCCCCTTCTTTATTCAATACAATTATTTTCAGTAAAGAAACTAAGTCTTCGTAATATGCATCTACTGCGATTCCTCCATGGAAGTAAAGGGTCACAACAATATCTCCAGGTAACATGAAGACATAACAACATAAATCTGTCAGAAGGGCCCCACATAATCTAAGTTCACCTCTGGGCACATCTGATCCCAATTACACTTACACACACACACACACACACACACACACACACACACACACACACACACACACACACACACACACACACACACACACCTGTATGTAGAGACTTTCTACCGCCTGCTCTTTGCAAAGTATATGCTCTGTCTTTGACGTTACCAAACCGTTGTATTTGCTGCCTGTTTTTCATCCAAGTCCGAAAAGTAGATAAAGAGAGCCAAATTAAACAAATGAAATTAAACAAATAGCTGTGTAATCCATCACACACTCCATAATGACTTTTTAACTGGTTTTATGTAGAAGTGTATGTTAGAGCCAGTGTTATGGCTCCACTTGACCCTGAGGTATTAGTGTGTGTGTGTGTGTGTGTGTGTGTGTGCGTGAGTGTGTGTTAGAGCTAATTTAGCTTAATGATGCAGGAACAGCTTCACCTTAACGACAGAGCACTTTGCCAAAGCGTTTGAACTGCTTTCTGACACACAATCAGGATTATTACAGCACCAAAGTACTCCCATAATCCTGGATTACTGACTACACACCCTTGAGAGATGACTGGTGTGATCAGAGAACAATTTCTGAAGGTTTAACGTTATAAAACTGAAGGCACGCTAACAGATGGGTTCTGTGGGTAAAAAACAGTGTTAGGTGAAACTATATGTAAGTATAATAATAATATTGTATTATGCGAAAATACTGAGCAACAGGGCGGTGTGACAAAGTGGAGTTACTGATACCACCCCGAAGGTGATTATTTTCGTATAACAGCACGTCCCCACGTGTTTTATTCCTCTTATTCTACACTGATTTTCAGCTATTACAATTTTCTTTTTATTAAAGAACAACACAGCATATATTCGACCCATTTACATTTTACATTCAAGGCATTTAACAGCATTTAACACTTATTCTACATCATTTACAGAGCTGCACAGAAGTCTCTATCATAACACATCATGGTAGTTCACTAGGTCAGGGAGGAAGAGTACCATCAGTGTAAAAAATATAATAATGGGGAGCAAAGTACAGTATGAAAAATACACGACAATTTTATCATACAGTCCATATTACATCATGTTTGATACCAGAGTTGACCTGACAGGCAGTAAAAAAGTGCAACTACAAATGTTATATTTTCTTAATAAAATATTCTTATGAAAAATTAATTACTTTCCTAGTGAAAAAATTTATCAAAAATATAATAAAAAGCTGTTTCCTTGTTTGTTGTCCCTTTCTTCATTTTGAAGTAAAACATTGCTCCATGTACACACTTTACTACTGAGTAGCTGATATGGATGACCAGGGTTCAAATTACCCCCTGAATGCGATAAAGTTTTAGGTTTGCGGAAGCCCAGAAATATAAGTAATTGACTATTCTTTTCTTATTAAAAACAATATATTTATATTTTTTATGTATTTAAGAAAAATACAAATTAAGAGAAAGAAATGAATAAACTCTGAAAGCTCATCTATCCTCAGTGATTGCACTACTCTGTCCTGAGGCGCGGTGGTGCAGTTGTAAAGATACGCTTTATTTAAAGCAGACATGCAAACATAATCAAAACTAAAGCAAAGGCATGGTCAAAAACAGGCGATCGGCCAACAGGATGTACTCGGCAAAACCAGAATCCAAATGAATATTCAAGACTCCAAGAATTAAAGCTTGTCTACAGAAACAACCAGGTTTGAGATGAAATCTGCAAATTCCTGAGGAAATCCAGAATACTGAAATACAAAAGTTCAGCTAAACGAAAATGTAGAAATACTCAGTACGTTTATACTGAATACACAGCCGGCACCTTTGATCTGACGCTAGGACTGTGAACTATTAGAGCTCTGACATCTAAAGGGCTTATTGTTAATGAAACTATCACTGATCAGGGTTTAATGTAGTGTATTTAACAGAAATGAAACCAGTCCTCCTGGATAGAGTTATATACATCAATCTCGTCTAACAATCAGAGGACGAGGTATCGCAGTTGTCGTGTTGTGGTTGGATTTATTTATCCTCACTGGACTCATTGCTGCTATCAGTGTTATCTTGGAGGACTTCATCGTGCAATAGCACTGAGCATTCACATCTCCTTGGGTCTGCAGTGGACATGGAGTCATTGAGCATGGCTTTAAGGTACACCTCACACCAGCTTTTATCTTTAATACAGAACTATCATCTGCTGAAAGACATCTACGATCTTTCTGCTAACGCCGGCTTGTTGCGGCCTAAGCGGTACATTCATGGGCGATCAGGACACAGTTAGGTCCTTTCTTCTCCTTCCTCTATTTCTGTCCTTAATTGCTAGCATAAGAACAAAAGTCTGTTTCACGATGACTGAAGGCCTGTGTCACAAAACGTATTGAGACGGAGATAATCGCGGTTAAAGGGTTAGGTCCGTCTTCATAAAAAACCTGTATTTGTATTATGTGTTCTCAGAGTTGTAAGACAGGGTTATAGCAGCACAGATTCATTCAAAATAATGTTATAGCAGCAGGAATAAATTAAGTTAAAGTTTGTTAAAGTAGCATTGTATCAGCACGAAGGAATTCTCCAAAATTCTCACTGACTCTTGTTTTTTCTACAATGATCATTTGGGGAAAACTACAACAGTGAACTTCAAATCTGCCAAATGCGTTGAAATGTTGTTGAACTCTGTGGGATTCCCTATCATGTCAATTCTGAAATGGTCCACAATCTCGAGGAGGAATCCACTATTGCTGCTTGCAGCTATATTTTATCTTATGTTTTTAAAAGTTTATTCTCTCTTTTTGTATGCCTCTTACCTCAGGTTAAAACCATTTGAATCATGTACTGTTGCTGATGTCTCTTTTATTATTATCTATTTCTTTTTTTAGAATTTATATTCATGCTTTGGTTTCTCCCCCAGTCCAAAGACATGCATGGTAGGCTGATTGGCATGTCCAAAGTGTCCATAGTGTATGAATGGGTGTGTGAATGTGTATGTGTTTGTGTGCCCTGCGATGGATTGGCACCCTGTCCAGGGTGTACCCTGCCTTGTGCCCGATGCTCCCTGGGATAGGCTCCAGGTTTCCCCGTGACCCTGAAAAGGATAAAGTGGAAGAATATGAATGGAATGGAATGAATGGATATTCATGCATTATGTATTTTGTAATGGGCAGGACACTAGCCTGGCTCTGACCCACCACCAGAGGGAGACACAGAGTTGCCTCTCTGTAATTAGTGGCAACCAACTCCACCTGTTACTGGCTTATTTAAGGGATGCTCAGGGTTGAGTTCATTTTGTGAGGACAAGACTGAGCTGGCAATGTTATTTATAAACCTAGAGCTGTACTCTAGCTTGAATGAAATAATATGATAAAATTGCCTAGATCCCAGGCACGTGTTTCGATTTCATGACCTTGGTTTTGTATCTCGCAGATGCATTAGTTTGTGTGAATTATTAACTGTCGGAGCATGATATAACTGAAATGCAAAAGAAAAGGATGGGCTGGATCAAGTGCTATTTTATAAGCTGCTGTATAACAAGTGTGGAAGATATATTGTTAAACGGATCAAATAATCCAACCCAACTCTGAATAAGAGGCACTTTCCCCCTGTAAATGTTGCTATAACCTTTACATTCATATCACAGACTCTGAATATGTTGCAGTGTGCACCAACACAAGACTATTTCTTGTTAGAACAGATCTTGTGAGTTCTAGAGTGTGATGAGGAGGAGGGAGACACCAGGCTGTGAGGATGCACACCTCACACTGATCTGGCTAGTTATTGGGAGATAGAGAAATAAAGAAGTTGCTGGAAGCACCAATTTTTTCAATTCAATTCAATTTTATTTGTATAGCGCTTTTTACAATAGACATTGTCTCAAAGCAGCTTTACAGAAACATATAAACACGGTATACAGTTATTAAAAGTGCAAATTTATCCCAATTGAGCAAGCCGGTGGCCACGGTGGCAAGGAAAAACTCCCTAAGATGTTTTAAGCGGAAGAAACCTTGAGAGGAACCCGACTCAGAAGGGAACCCATCCTCATCTGGGTAACAACAGTTAGTGTGGAAAAAGTTCATTATGGATTTATATGAAGTCTGTTTGGTCTTAGAAGCAGCCGTAGTCCCAGCAATCTGGAATTGGAGTAGATGAGAGCTCCATCCAGAGGTAGGACATCCGAAACGGATTAGGCAGGTCCGGAGAGCAGAAAGGATCAGGATCTCTAGTATTTCCATAAAATCGTGTGTGGCTCGACAGAAGGAGAGAGGGAGAGAAAAGACTGTTAGGACTGTGCTTAGCATAACAGAAACTCTAGTCAGGGTAGGCTTGAGTAAACAAATACGTTTTAAGCCTAGATTTAAACACTGAGACTGTGTCTGAGTCCCGAACACTAATAGGAAGACTGTTCCATAACTGTGGGGCTCTATAAGAGAAAGCTCTTCCCCCTGCTGTAGCCTTCACTATTCGAGATACCGTCAAATACCCTGCATCTTTTGATCTAAGTAGGTGTGGTGGATCATGGAAAACCAAAAGGTCCCTTAGATACTGTACTGCGAGACCGTTTAGTGCTTTATACGTTAATAATAGTATTTTATAATCAATGTGAGATTTAACTGGGAGCCAATGGATAAGATCGGGGTGATGTGGTCGTACCTTCTGGTTCTAGTTAGGACTTTTGCAGCTGCATTCTGGACTAACTGGAGTTTGTTTATATTCCTACTAGAACAACCAGACAGTAAGGCATTACAGTAATCTAGTCTAGAGGTGACGAATGCATGAACTAATATTTCTGCATCATGTAGTGACAATATATTTCTTCTCTTATAAATATTTCTGAGATGAAAGAAGACTATCCTAGTAATATTATCTACATGAGCATCAAATGATAGGCTGGAGTCAATAATCACACCAAGGTCTTTTACTGCTGCACATGATGAAACAGAAAGACCATCCAGAGTAACTATGAGATCAGAAAGATTACTTCTAGCTACACTTGGGGAGAGAGAGAGAGAGAGAGAGAGAGAGAGAGAGAGAGAGAGAGAGAGAGAGAGAGAGAGAGAGAGAGAGAGAGAGAGAGAGAGAGAGAGAGAGAGAGAGAGAGAGAGAGAGAGAGAGAGAGAGAGAGAGAGAGAGAGAGAGAGAGAGAGAGAGAGAGAGAGAGAGAGAGAGAGAGAGAGAGAGAGAGAGAGAGAGAGAGAGAGAACACTACAATGTCATTATTAAGAACATTATCCTTTCATTGGCTCTTCTGTCACTATTATTTGTGCTCTTTCCAGTACTCAATAAAGATGTGAATCCTATTCATTTATTTGCAACAGAAATAATTTCCATTTATTCAGCATACATGTGTGGCTCAAAAATAATTTTCATCTAAATGTGATTAGCTAATAATAAATTAAATACAGAAAATGGCAATATATCCTGCAGCCCTTCGTAACAAATGTGGTACACATCATTTTAATAGCATTATTCCATGAATAAAACTTACACATGTGGGCAGCAGTAATTTCAATGAATACATTATTATTATTTAAAAAGGAAATGATTGCCATTAAAAAATGTCTATAAAATTAGATTTTTATGGCTAAGACACTGTGACTATAGACTATATGAAATATGACACAACTTATTGAGCCATCTCTCTAAAATGACTTTAAAACCTCATTGCTGTGTTAATGATGGAGTTGACTGAGTCATAGCTTTGTGAAGAACCGTGTTAAAGCTGATGGTTTAATTAGGGAGCACCATCTGATGTTCAAATATACCCTTTTTTCTAATATTCCTAATGTCAACCTCAACTGCCACAAAATTATACATGGTTTTATATATATATATATATATATATATATATATATATATATATATATATATATATATATATATATATATATATAGTACTGTGCAAACGTTTAGGCACACAATTTTTTTTAGTACAAACTTTATTATAGATTTTTTTTATCTAGATTCCCAACATTATTTTTCCAGCACAAAATTAAGTGTTACAGAAAAATGTTTATGTCAGTAAAGAAAGCAGTGTATTAAGAGTTAAGAGACACTTTTCAGACAAAAAACACAATGAAGGCTGCTGGGTTTCGCTGCAGAAATAAGAAGCGAGTGCAACAGTCAAAGTCTCCAGAAGAACCGAGTCTGGTTCTGCAACATGCTCAATAAAACTTACAGCTCATTTCTTTATAAACCTGCACTAACTGTACCAGAGACCACTATTTACATTTAATTTTTTTACTTTTTTGTCACACCAAATATTGACTTTGTTTCATTTACAATTGTTTACTGCTCTTTAAGGTATTTTTTAAAATGGTAACATTTAATTTCATTTGATTTAAACATTTAATTTCATAATTTGGAAGGCATCTTTGCTATATAGATGGATAGATAGATGGATGGATGTTTGGATAGATAGATAGATAGATAGATAGATAGATAGATAGATAGATAGATAGATGTTTTACATATGCATATTCAATGGAAGGAGCAAAGTGCATTGGAGCACAGAGTTTTATTTTTTCCATTCACTATTATAGCACTGCCAAATTTGTGTATTTTCTTAATTACAAGAACAAAATATATTTAAAAATTAATAAAGAAAGCTACTACAGAAAGATACTACAGATCTACAATAGCTCTGAATAAATAGTTCTGTGTCTTGTACAAATTCTTCCGGAAGGACGCTGTCCTAGACATCTCTGTTCAGCAAGAGAAAAAGAAACTCTGTCAGGTGTCATTGTATGTAGATTAATATTAAATTTAAAAGTTTAAAAGGAACTGAAGGTGTTTCTGTTGTTGCAGGTTTAAAACAGTTATGTGGATTTTACAAACATTACTCACCCTGAGAAGCAGAGGAAATTAAGCTTCTCATTGCAGTCTCTGTTCTCCCAGACATGTGTCTTGTTGTTGCGAGCTCCACAGCGGTAGTTTTGGATTGGACATGAGGGCATTGAAATCGGGATCTCCGGTTGATTCACGTCCACCCAGAACCATATTCCATCCAGGAAGCGCAGGCCCGTCCATACACTGACCGTTTGCGTTTGAGCTGTAGCCAAATCAATCAAGGCTGGTTGGCTGGGTAATATTGGATAGGCGAGGCTAATGTAATGCTTCCTGCAATACTGTAGAGCATTCTCCCAGGTCTTATTTTCATTTATTAAGGTTCTATAACATGAAAGAATAAGATAAGGAACATACATCATTATTCCAGACAGACATATCCAATTTAACACAAATTATAGACCAGCGCATGTATTTATTAACATAAATATATTGCCTTAGACCTGCAGCCATCCCACCAAGTACCAGAAGAAGGAAAAAAGAAATGGATGAGTTCATAGTTGCTATACAGTGTCCGAGCTCTGTTGATATTTACTCGGGGCTGTGTGAGCTTAACTCACAGTATTCAGCATAGGCAAAACAAGACGACCTTTTATGGAGTGCTGATTATCATGTGCCTGCCTTTTAGCTACATCTGTAGGTCCTGTTTTATATGAAGTGTCATCAAGTTGTATGTATATAATTAATCTAAGGTTTTTAATGTTGTGTAATTAAAATTTATATGAATATTACATTTCTTGTGGTAACTTTCTGACATAGATTAAAAAACTTGTTTTTTAATTGAACTGAATGGATAAAAACTATGATGTTATATTATTATACAGGGTTAGTTACAGAACTGTCTGGTTTTAAATTAATAGTCTGAATTTTTTGTCTAATATTTTCAGTGAAAAAATTCATGAAATCTTCGCTGCTATGATTGTGATTGTGTACCTGTTTCTAAGTGGTTTTATTTCTAGTTAGTTTTGCTACAGTATTAAATAAGAATTGTGGATTGTTTTTGTTATCTTCTATTAAGGTGGAGAGATAGACATTTCTAGCAGCACTAAGAGATTTTCTATAGTTCAGGAGGTTCTCCTTCTGTAAGCTGCTTGTAACACTTTCATTGGTTGGGATGTGAATGAGGAAATGGGACGCAGGTTTGGGATGGCTCATTTTCAGTACCAATTTACCTTCAAAACACAATCAGCTCAGCTACACAATCACCTCAGCTCTCGCTGCTTGGCTTTTGCCACTCTGAACACCTCCACACTCTCTCCTCTACAGCTTTACCATCTCGCAGCTATTCACTGAAAAGCAAAACACACACTCATTGTGCTTCTTCTTCACCCATCATTGTGCTTCTTCTACTGGGCCCCTCATTCTATTCACAAAACACCGCTAAACCACACCCCTTCTGTCACAGTGTCAAGTGTCAAGGCTTTTTTGCCCAAAATGCAACCATCTTGAGCATAAATTCTGAGATGACCAGTAACTAGTAGGTGTGTGGGATCCATATATGGCTGCATAGATATTGGACCATGACAATAAAGTCATGAATCTCAGGAAATCTAGTGCTCCATTTAGGCTATTAATTGTCAGTTGTCAGCTAGATTCTAGCTGATGTACCAGCGGATGATTATAACTGACAATTAATAGCCTAAGACCTAAGGCTAAGAGCTCATATGAATATTTGGCACCTTCTAACTATTATCCAATATCCGCTGGCTCTGAGCTCATTCAAGGTTTGACCTCGGCCTTGGTGCTGAGTCCTTTTGTGACAGTGGTCAAGTATAAGCTGTGTGACAATGCCTTCCTTAGGAAGGATAACTGGATGTTTCAACTCAACTGATGCGGAGGACATTCTCAACCTGCCACCAACCCTGAGCAATCCATTCTGAAAGATAGGGTCAAGTTGATACATCTTGTGAGTTTTTGGTAGCTTTGTGGATTCCTGACTAAACAATTTCAGCTCCTTTTCAAAGGCTTCTCTTTGTGCTGCTCTGATGAGCACAAGAGCGGCTCCTCTTCGTTCCTCTACACTAATGGGTCCAGACCTGTCTTTGTGTGCCAGTCTCTGAATCCGAGCAATAATGTTGAGGGTTGTATTCCAATCTGAGAGTCTTGACAGCCTATGGAGGAAGCTGTCTCTTTCAACAGCATCTGTTTTCAGGACTTTGACCTCTGGGTCACCTACAAGAAGCTCTGGGGATCTTTGGCTAAAAACAATTTCTTGTTCCCATAAGAACTTTGGTCCTCTGAGCCAATTTGATTCTATTAGTTCTGCCACCTTGAGACCCCTAGATGCGTGGACGGCTGGATTCTGGCTTGTTTCGACGTAGAACCACTGACTAGGATCAGTAGTGTCTCTTATTTTCTGGACGCGATTTGCTACAAAAACATGAAAGTGTCGGGCGTCATTCTTGATGTACCCGAGCACCACCTGTGAATCAGTCCAGAAAAACTCCTGGTCTATCTTCAGCTCCAGCTCTTCTCTAAGGACACTACTCACAGCGGCAGAGACTGTAGCTGCAGTGAGCTCAAGGCGTGGAATGCTGACCACCCTTGTGGGTGCCACTCTGGCCTTACCCATGACTAATGCACAATGTACTTGTTCATCAGCAACAATCCTGATATAAGAACATTGCCCATAGCCATTGTTGCTGGCATCTGAAAAATGATGCAGCTCAATTTTTCGTATTGTGCTGAGGTGATCAGGAATGAAGCATCTTGGTATTTGAATTTTCTCAAGATTTTCCAGGTCATGGAGCCATGTTTCCCACTTTGGCTTCAGTTCAAGGGGAACATGTTCATCCCATCCTACACCTCGTTTGCACATCTCTTGCAGCACTCTTTTCCCAGTCAAGATGTAGGGAGAGAGAAATCCTAATGGGTCGTATACACTAGCTACCGTTGATAGGATTCCTCGCCGGGTGGCTGCCTTTTCATTGAGGACGACATTGAATGAGAACGCATCCGTCTCTATGCTCCACTTCACTCCCAGCACACTCTGCATTGGAAGCTCGCTGTAGTTCAGGTCCACATCCTTCACTGCACTTGCCCGTTCACTCTCTGGAATTGCATCCAAAACCTTTCTGTTGTTAGAGACAAATTTGTGTAAGCGCAGCTGTCCTTTACTAAAGACTTCCCGTGCTTCATTCACAAGCTGGTTGGCTCTTTGAACTGAATCGACACTGATAAGCCCATCATCCACATAGAAATTTTTCCGGATGAAGACTGCAGCCATTGGGTAATCATTCTCATATTTGCTGGCGAGGTATTTCATGCCATAGTTAGCACATCCAGGCGATGATGCTGCTCCAAATATGTGAACTCGCATCCGGTATTCTTTGGGCTCTCTTGCGGTGTTCCCATTTTCCCACCACAGGAACCTCAAGAAATCCCGATCTTCTGGGGTTACGTGGAAGCGGTGAAACATTTTCTCAACATCGCAATTAATCGCGATCTGATGCTGGCGAAATCTACACAGCACTCCAGTCAGAGTATTTGTTAGATCAGGTCCTGTGAGGAGGTGGTCATTCAGAGAGGTGCCTTCACATTTGGCAGAGCAGTCAAATACGACCCTAATCTTCTCAGGCTTCCTAGGATGATACACCCCATGGTGCGGAATGTACCATGTGTTGCCTTCCTTTGTGGTGGCATTTGTTTCTTCTGCATCACCATCTCTAAAGACATTGTCCATGAATTTGATATAATCTTCCTTGTACTTTGGACTCTTTTCCATTTTTCCTTTTAAATGTTTCAATCTGACTGTAGCCAGCTGCTTGTTATTTGGAAGCTGAGGACGTTTTCTAAATGGTAGAGGCATCTCCAGATGTCCCTCTTCGTTATATTGAATTTTCCCATTCAAGAGATGCAGAAATTGAATGTCATCTTGGGATATTGTCCTTTCTCTTGGATTTGTGTCAAGAAAATCTCTCTCTAATGCTTTGATCACAGAGGCAGGTGTGATAGGTGGAAGTTCTTTCACAGAGATACGATGGCAGAACCCTTCGCCATCCCTTATGTCAGTGCAAGGCATTTTGGCTCCAACTATACTCCAGCCTAAATCTGTCTTGACTGCATAAGGTTCATACTCTTCCCCTGATATCACTGCTTTTGGTTTCAGAGCCCGTGCACAGTCATAGCCAATCAGAAGTCCTGCAGGACAGTTCAACAGATCTGGCATCTCTTCGGCTATGCTCAGAAGGTGAGTCCACCCTGCTGCTGTTTCACGAGTGGGAATGCTATTCTTCTCTAGTGGGATGTATTCTTGAGTGTACGCTGGAGGTAGCTCAATGTACTCTTGTAAATTGTACCCTCTCACCTTCAGTCCAACAACTCTGTGACAATTCAGTATTGAACTCTTGTCAGTCATTGTTGACAACTTCAGTTGGACAGGTTCTGTGTGCGCTTGAATTTTTCCACAGACATCATGGTCAATGAAGGTACTGGTACTCTGTGTGTCCAGTAATGCATACACTAAAGTCTCTGGACTATTCTTGGCCGCACTAGAGAGCCACACTGGAACAATCATGGAAGTGCGATCACCATTCTCCATTGTCCATTCTCACGGTGCATAAGGCAATGGAAGAATTGTCCTTTTGTGGTAATGCTTCTAGCTTTTCTCCTACAGGACGTTCTTCGTGAAGTGGAGATGGATGACTTTGTCTACAAATATTGCAAGTAGCCCTCTTTCTGCAATTTTTTGCAACATGTCCGACTCTGAGGCACCCGAAGCACATATTGTTGCTAATGACAAATTTTTTCTTTTCCTCTAGAGGCATCGCTGCAAACTTTTCACATTTATAAATAAAGTGATTTTGTTGACAGCACACACAATCTATTTGTCTTTTGGTTTGAGTGGCAGGAGAGTTGGTTGTAGAACTTCCTGATGCACTTGAGTCCTTTGAAGTGAATCTTGATCTTTGAAACACCTTTGTTGACGTTGCTAGAGTGCTGGCTTTGAGACGCTTCTGTTCCTTTCCATTTTTCTCATCTGCTTGTTTTAATGCAAAAAGAGAAGAAACTGGATTGCAAGCAACACGTGCCTCTTCGGCTACAAAGTCTGAGAACTCCTTAAAGGCAGGATATGGCTTCCCTTCATCTAGTGCTTTAGTGACGTACCGGTTCCAGCGAGTTGTTGCCCAGTCAGGAAGTTTTTGTAACAGCTTTTGGTTTTCTTGACAATCATCTAAAACCTTTAGACCATGAACGTAAGGCATTGCATTCTTGCAGGAGATGAGGAAATCACTAAATTCCCTTAATTTCAGTGATTCCTTTGGTCCAATCTTGGGCCAGCTACTCAGCTTCCCCCTGAATGCTCTTTGAACTATGAAGGGGTGACCATAACGTTTGTTAAGGGCATCCCAAGCCTGCGTGTAGGCTTCCTCATCACTTCTATAAAATGTTCCTTCTAACACAGAAAGTGCTTCTCCACTGATGTATTTTTTCAAGTAATATAGCCTATGAGCTGGGTTTGTGCAACTTGTTTCGATTAAGGCCTTGAAGCAGGTACGCCATTCAGTGAATTTAAGTGGATCTCCTGTAAACATGAACGGCTCTGGTGCTGGAAGTCTAGTCATTGCCAGGGATTCTTTTAATGCTTGAACTAGCGAGGCTTCATTTGATTTTGGTTCTATTTTGCTTTCAGAACAAAAAGGGATTGAAAAGTCTTTGGGATTCTGGGTGCATGGAGTGCTGTTATGCTGCACTGGAAGCTGACTTGGAGACAAAGTGAAGATTTCTCTAGTTTCTCCTATTTCAGCATTCAATTTTAATTCCTCTTCAGCATATATATTGTATTCAGCTTCCATAGCCTCAAGATTCCTTTGTTCTTCCATCAGTTTTAACTTCTCTTGTTGAGCTAGCACCTCTTTTCTTTGTGCAGATATTTCCCTTTCCCTGTTAAGTTCAGCACGTTTCGATGCCAAGCGTGCCGCCGCCTCTGCTTTCTTTACTGACACTTGACTATCTTGCACACTACCCACTCCAGCTCTTGACACAGTTGACCCATAAACTGACCTTGCGTCTTCTCTCTGGAGTAATTTTGAAAGAGTTTCCTTAACAGCTTCTGCATTAAACTCTTTATCAGCTTCTGCGTAACGCACTTTCAGAAGTGTAGTTATTTCAGAAGTCACTGATGTGCAGATATCCATTCTCCTTCGTATACCTTGGGCTGGTGTGGTCAGTGCACGTAAGCTCTTATATTCCTGCTTTATTTCTGACTCATACTTTTCCAAGGTTCTTATCATTTCGCCTAAGTCTGATTTACAACATTCTTCCTTTAGTTTAGTTCTAATATACTGAACCTCGGCTTTGAAGGTTACGTATGTTAACATGAACTTTCTTTCCCTTTTTATGCTCTCCTGTTTAATGAGCTCAAGCATCTTTTCTGTTGGGTGTTTTTCTCTTTCTGACCGCCTCACTGCTTGTTCAGTGCCAGGTGTTGGCTCCTGGAGCCCTATCCTATGTATTTGGAGGTCTTTATTAATTTCAGCTAACCGTTCTTCAATTCTTTGTTTCTCTGAGGTTTCAAGTTCAGTTTCTAATTCCTTCTGTAATTCTGTTTTCTCGTTTTCTAGAGCCTGTAGTACTCCTTCTAGTACACAAACATCTGGTGTGCTTTGATCCATTTTAGTAAACTATTTTGAAACAACACTACTGAAATATTAAATGATGAAAGGTAAACTAGAATGACCAGGAAAATACACACTTTCAAATGATCAAACAAGTACGTTATATACACACTGCTATTCAACTTACAAAACTATTCAGATGCAGTTCTCATTTTTCCTTTGTTTCAAATAATAAATTGGAATTGCAATAAATAACAATTTAAACAAAACTGAGAAATGTAAATGCACAGTCTGACCTGGAATCCAGATTTAATGAATGTTCACAAACTCAATTGTCCAAAGATGTCGCGTTGTTGCTTCCCTGTGGCCGTTCTTGGCAGCTGCAGCACCGTCTTCTTCTGGGTTCCACCTTCACGCTGAACTGAAGCTCGCGAGGTCACGTTGGATGAATGCCAGGATGGGTAGGCAGGTCGTTTACGCTGAGTGCGGGACGGAGACTTCACAAGGGGCGGCCCGTACAATATTCCCTGGGATGCTGGCGATCGTTGCTCACTCTCCAATGTCCATGGATGGCGATGTTTTACACCACACCAAACAATACTTTTTCACTGCAGTTCACGAAGCAGTATGTTCTTCACTGTGGCTCGTGGCAGCAGGCCACGTTTTTCACTGCTTTTCCAGAATAGGCCTACGTTCTTCTTCACTGCCTTACCAAAGGCAGTAGGCCACGTTTTTCACTGTAGCTGCTCCCAAACTTATTCTTCTGGTCAGATTAAAACGTACGCTTCAACTGATGTTTGTCGTTTCTTTAATTGCATTCCTTCACAACTTAAGCGCATTCAATCACCGTCAAACACCATCAAACACCATCAAACACCGTGAAAAACTGAAATAAAGTGCATAACACATTCTCACATGAGCATATTGTACATAAGCATGTTCTTAAGAGTCCATGAGTATTCATTCATCTTGCTCACATATTAAACTAGCATTAATGGCCCTAGGAAACATTGCGCTATTATATTGCAATACAAACATGAAATGCACAACATCACAAACTAACATACCATGTGCGCGTTCCGACCAGAAATCTAGGAGTTGCTGTAACGCTTTACTGTTTAATTATTCTCTTCTTTAGCATCTAACTCCGTGTACAGCGTAGCACCAACAAACTGCATGCACATTTTGCACTGCTATTAGTTAGGCTAATCACATGACCACAGTAACTTAAATTAAATGCAGCTCACTAGTTTAACCTGTAGGTGTCACTATTTCTGCAACCCTTGTAAAACAAAACTCACATAGGCAAATTACTATTAATATTTACAGTGCATTATTGTAATAATAACATAACAAATAAATACTTTAAAGGCTTAAAGAAAGAAATGACACATACATGCTTTCAGCGACAGCTACAGAGTGCTTGAGGAAATGGGGGAGGGACAGCTACATGCTAAATTTTCATGGTAAATTTTTGTGAGGTCTTTTGAAGTGCCCTTTTCTTGGGAGGACATTCTACGTCTGATTGAGGTTTAATACATGACCTTGCACTTAGTGCCCGCTTCATGTATTTGTAATCCCATCTAGGGTCCCCCAAAGTGTCTCAAATGCATAATGCCACCATTAATAAATGAGCTTCATTGAAAGTCCTTTCTACGATGCCTGCATTTGCAAAAAAAAAAAAAAAAACATCATGGATTAAAACTATGTGATATTTTCAACCCACACTTCAAGAATACAAGGACATCTACATGAAGCAGAAAATAAAAGATCACATACCTCCATCCATATGTCCCACTCCTGACACCATTAAACTGTTAAGATTTTGCTGATACCAGCCTCAGAATTAAATTCTTGGAGCCACGCTACTATTACCTTCTCAGTACCGAGCTTGGGAAGAAGTCACACAGACACAGAATTCAGTGAAAGATTCTTAGTTTAATGCTGAAATTAACAGTATATATATATATATATATATATATATATATATATATATATATATATATATATATATATATATATATATATACAGAAAGGAGGAAGAGTTAGATCATTGCTTGACAACTAGGAACAGAGAGCTTATTGTGTTCTCAGATATGATGTACACGCTATTACAGAGAGAGAGAGAGACAGAGAGAGAGAGAGAGAGAGAGAGAGAGAGAGAGAGAGAGAGAGAGAGAGAGAGAGAGAGAGAGAGGAAAAGAGGAAACAGGACAGGTGTAAGTGATAAAGATAATGACGAATGAACTAAGGATAATTAAAGAAAAACAAACCCAAAACTATTTGTCCAATTTCAGATTTATTTCACCTTATTATAAAATTTTTTTGTTTATGTAGCATTTTATGTTTTCCCATAATGACGTTGGCTTCATCTATCATACCTACATATTTTATTCAGGCAGTAGACAGGAGTCGAAGGGGGGGCTGTTAGAGGGGGAAGGGACACAGTTTTGAGACCACGCTCAGCAATTGTAGTGTAGCCCCTTCTTTATTCTTTACAATTATTTTCAGTAAAGAAACTAAGTCTTTGTAATAGGCATCTACTGCGATTCCTCCACGGAAGTAAAAGGTCACAACAATATCTCCAGGTAACATGAAGACATAACAACATAAATCTGTCAGAAGGGCCCCACATAATCTAGGTTCGCCTCTGGGCACATCTGATCCCAATTACACGTACACACACACACACACACACACACACACACACACACACACACACACACACACACACACACACACCTGTATGTAGAGACTTTCTACCGCCTGCTCTTTGCGAAGTATATGCTCAATTCCATTGTGTCTTTGACGTTACCAAACAGTTGTATTTGCTGCCTGTTTTCTACTAGTTCTGACATTGACTTTGTTTATTGATCGCTTGACCTGTGCCTGTTTCATGTTTTTGCCGCTGCCTTGCATTTTGGATTTGTTGCAAGCTTTTATTAAAGCCTTACCTGCATTTGCATCAGTCTCAGCTCTCATTACCTGACATCATGTTTGTCAGAAGTGAATTAAATGATTAGCCTAATATCTGTGACACTCTTGCAAGCAACCGTTCTAGATGGTTCACATGTAAATGTATAAAAAAAATTTTTTTTGTTTTTTTGGGTTTTTTTGTTTGTTTGTTTGTTTTTACAGGAAATTGTGTTTCCTGTAAAAGAAGTAATGAGGTATACACTGGAGACACCAAGAGATGACTGGCCAGTGGTTTGCCATGCACATACATAACATCAGAATGAAGAATTTTTTCTTGACAGTGGCAAGACACTTTAACAGTGCTGGATATAACTATAATGACATCTGTATGTGCATCACCAGATGTTGTCATGGGGCAACTAAGTAAGAACATTTAAGGAGAAAGAGCTCATCTACAGCCTCTGACTTTACAGTGGTGCTTGACAGTGTGTGAACCATGTAGATTTTCACCCAAGTCCTTAAAGTAGATAAAGAGAGCCAAATTAAACAAACGAGACAAAAATATAATACTTGGCAATTTATTGAGCAAAATGATCCAATATTACATATCTGTGAGAAGCAAAAGTATGTGAAACTTTGTTTTTAGTATCTGGTGTGACTCTTGCGCAGCAATAACTGCAACTAAATGTTTCTGTTAACTGTTGATCAGTCCTGTACATCAGTTTGGAGGAATTTTTGTTCATCCCATGATACACTTCCACAAGCATGTGTTAAGATAAGACTGTGATAGATCCCTGTTCTTTAAATACAATCGGGTGCTCAGTCACCTGTCATCACATTTATTAAAAACACCTGACTCTAATTTCACCTTCAAATTAAACTGCTAATCCTAGAGGTTCACATACTTTTGCCACTCACAGATATGTAATATTGGATAATTTTCCTCAATAAATAAATGACAAATTAAACTAAACAACGTAAATTAAACCCTATCGTTTGCTGTACTGAATACCCCGCAGTGTTCGGCAGAGACTCGGCTATCGCTTCTAGATCAGTACACAACGTGGATGTATACAATTGGCCAGACAGATTGCAAAACATAGATTCTTAGATATATTGTTGGGGCAAAACAGATTTATTCTTTTTCTGGCAATTACTTCGTTATGGGCTAGATCACGTATCTTTTGATAAGCACCACCGTGTTTACCACGAGCTATAGACACATTTCGATCCAGACAGTCATCAGCCCACATGTTAGAATTGCTTTGCATATAGGCCTGGACAATAGTTCAATATCAATATATATCACGATATAAATTTTTTCAATTACGGTGATATGGTTTTTAAACACATTTCCGATATTTCGACATACATTAAAACATTAGTCACTGACTGACGTTCATGATACAGGCGTCAGTTCGTTGTATTCAAGCTGAGCAGAAAGAGCAGAACACAATTAGCTACGTGCGTGATGACGTACACCACAGGCATGCAGCCAGTGCTCGGCAGTGTTAGGCTAAGCTCCAACGCGGCATGTTTTAGCTACAAAATGAGTACCCCCGATCACAATACAAATGCGACTGAGCGAGCTTCCACAAGTGAAGAGAAAGCAGATGAAATAGTTGATAATAGAGGAAAGACTAATTCAGTGGTATGGAATTGGTTTGGCTATCTAAGCTCTGATACCCTTCAGGTTTCAGTGCGCTGCAAAATGTGCCGGAGAGTGGCGCCGACTAGCAGCGGGAACACATCAAATCTGTTCCCCCATCTGAAGCAGTTCCACCCGATAGAATATTCTGAGAGTCAGAAGATGTGGCAGCATAAAGGTTTAAGCCAACCTGTCTCTGAAATATCACCGCCACCCCCATCCCCATCACCAGCTGTGTCAAAAGAGAAACCGATGCAGCAAACCCGGATCGCTGTATTCATGCCTTATGACAAGCCGTCTAAACGTTATAAAGACATTACTAAGGCTGTCACCAACATTTTGGCTAAGGACATGATGCCGTTTAGTACGGTAGAAAATGTGGGCTTCAGGAAAATGATGTCAGTCATCGACCCCAGATACGAGCTCCCTGGCCGGAAATATTTTTCCCGCACAGCTATACCTACACTTTCCGGAGAAGTTAGGGAAAGGGTGGAGGAGCAACTGCAGTCAGTGTCACATTTTGCGACCACAGCTGACCTGTGGTCAAGCCGAACCTCGGAACCATACTTGAGCCTGACAGTCCACTTTATTGACCAAGATTGGAAGCTTGTCAGCTTATGCCTCCCGAGGATCACACGGGCGGAGCAATTGCAGCCGGACTTACGGACGCGCTTGCCTCCTGGGGGCTCAGCGAGGACCACCAGGTCTGCATCACCATAGATAGCAGGATACATAGGCACAAATACTTTGTATGGATTTATACATACAGCAGTTCTATCAATTAAATTCAAAGATGTTTTACTGGCATGGAAACAGATGTTTACTTTGCCAAATCAGGTGTGAAATAAAAACAACAAAATGTACGTAAGCAGAAGAATTGTGATTTTGAGTTAATAACATAAATAAATCAAATTTTGTAGTTAAAATACAAATGAGAACTATATATTGCAATATTTTTTTTCTCTCTCTGTCTACAGAGAAAGTTCACCAAGACAAGCGAGTGGACAGAGCAGTTGGGGTCTGTAAAAAGGTGGTGGTTGCCTTCTCCTACTCCTGGAAGAAGAAACAGGACCTTGCAGCTGCTCAGGAGGAGTATCACTTGCCACAGCACAAGCTCATCAGTGAAACCCCAACAAGATGGGGCTCCCGTCATCAAATGGTGAAGCGGGTTCTGGAGCAGAAAAGGGCCATCACAGAGGTCCTCTCAAAAGACAAGAAGACCAGGTCGCTGGTTCCTACTTGGCAAGATGTGGATGTTTTAGAGTCTATAGATGCAGCTCTAAGCCCGCTACTCGAATTCACGGATGCCTTGTCCGGTGAGTCCTATGTCTGTGTGTCATTCCTAAAACCAGTGATGCATCTCTTCAACACCTCCATCTTGAAGGAAGCAGAGGATGACACAGACCTCACCAGGACCATAAAGACAACAGTGATGGGATACCTGAATGAAAAGTATGATGACCCTGCCATGGATGATCTACTTGACATGGCATGCCTCGTTGACCCAAGATTCAAGCTTCAGTACACTCAGGAGGAGAAGAGAGAATACATCAAAGAGAAAGCTGTGTTGGAGATGCTGAAGGGAGAGAGAGCTGTTGTGGTAAGGGAAGAGGAGTCCAGAGAAGAAGCCATGGGGGATGCTTCTGCAGCAGTGACACTAGCCAAGAAAACAAAGCAGTTGTTGGCTAGCTTTTTTTCAAACAGGTCCACCAGTACCAACACAGAAGACTTGAGTGTACAGCAGGCAGTTGAGAGGGAGCTCAGCAACTACCTTCTGTCTCCAGATGCTGACAATGACTCAAATCCTCTGGATTGGTGGAAAGTCCCTCATAAGAACTTCCCCAGAGTAGGACAACTGGCAAAACATTACTTGTGTATTCAAGCCACAAGCTACCCCTCTGAGAGGGTTTTTAGTACAGGTGGCAACATTGTCACATGTAAAAGGGCATCTTTGAGGCCAGATAATGTAGACCAGCTTGTATTTCTTGCCAGAAACCTCTAGAGCCTGTCATAGGGTGTCATCAACGCCAAACAATGTCCCTGCCCCAGCGACATGTGTTCTTGTTATTGCTCACACTTTTTCTGTTTTCTTCAGCAACTCTGAGCATTTTTCATATTTTTTATCCTGGCTGAAGCACTTTTATTTCAATCTATAAGAATAAAATAATCAGCCTATGTTGTTTAAAGTTAAAGATATTAATATTGACAAAGGTGAGAGTTTTATGTTTATTTGACGGTGATTTCACATTTCTTGTTTGTATGACGGTTAAATACAAATAAAAGGTGAACATTAATTTATTTGTGCCGTTTTTATTTCTAAATTATTATATAATTTTAGAAGAGGAGGTTTCATAGACTTGGCAAATTCATTTTACAGAAGTTTGAAGGTACAGACATCCGTTGTGGGCGTCCTTGGCAGTTTTTCTGAGGATTTATATTGTTCATATCGATATCGGAGTTATATCGTATCAACTGAAATTAAGAAGTATATCATGATATACATTTTGGTCATATCGTTCAGCCATATTTGCATAATGTTTTCAATCTGGTTTGCGAACACGTACACATCGTAATCGTTGTCAGGTGACAAGACAGCGTTAACATCAGAGGGTAGACTAGGGCCTCTCAAGGTAACGTTGATTTAACCCCCATCACCGGCCAGCAGTCTGGAAAACGACACTATTTCAGACATGATATCATGCAGAAATATAGTGTACGCAGCCAGGTCTGGAGCAGTTATTACACACATATTTATACAACACCGTATCTCCAAACTATTCAATCTGAGTCTTGGTATCACCATATAACCACCGACATCTCCACCCTCTCTTACAATAGATTCAGTAGACGATTCGGATAACCCAAAATTTTGCTCTGAAGGATTAAATGATCGATACGATTCGCTGTCCGACCCCCACCCCACCTGTTGTGAATTTGAATCATGGTCTAACGACGAAGTTGGAACTGATTCTGCTTGATCGTCAGCCATTGATCTAGCCATGTTTAATAATTCCAACAAAGTATCAGTGGTAGACTCAGATCTATTCTGATTCTCCATTGTCCGAATTAAATAGTGTAATGTCTCTGTGTTACTGTGCTGTTCAAAGGAACAAAAACCGTCGTGGTCGCGTTTTCTAGATTTAATTACTGCTCCCTGATTACAAACTGTTTCACCACAACGCTTTGACATTTTTAAAAGATTTTTTATTTATTTAAACAAAACTAGTAAAAAAAAATCACACACAGTAAATGTAATAAGTTAAATAGTCAAATGTTTTTTTAAAAAAAAAAGAGTTAAAAGAGTGTTTATTTTTCGCTGTTGTTCCATTTTAATGTGTTAATACATTGATGATTCAAGTGAGTATAACGCTGATCAGTCATCTATTAGGATGGTCTGAATCCTGCACTCTGGGATCGATTGCTTTAGTCTCCGCCCACATACCTGGAGGAAAAGCGGTAATTTTCCACTAGAGTAAAGCTCTCGTGGAAGTAACATCGACCGTCATGTTTGTGACTTATTTCTCCTCTATATAGGTATGTTGTGCATGTTTTACCCACCTGTTTTATCTGTGTTAACTTGCTGACATTTTGAGACGTACTTATATTTTGTTTCTGATAGTTTTTGAGTAGAGATAAATAAGTTTTGTCGTGTGTTTGCGCGCACGTGCTCGTCCTCGCCTTGTACGGAAAACCAGAAAAGCGCTAGCTTGTGTTTAGCCGTAATTTGGACATGAAAGTCGTATTTTTATGTGTACTTTTATTTAAATAATGTTTAATGCACTTTAGGTTCACTATTTGTGTGTGTATTGTTGTATTTTTGACAATTGATTCGAGCAAAGCTCTCGTGGAAGTAACCCGACCGTCATGTTTGTGACTTATTTCTCCTCTATATAGATAGGGGGACAATATAAACAGATAGGAATCAGTAATTATTACAAGTAAACACACAGATGTATAAAAAAACGTATTGTACAACTCACCCGAGTTTGGTGTTTTTAACTAATTGTACAATCTGCTGTAACAACTCCGTCGTCAGATATTGGTCATGGCCAACGCGGGGAATCTCCCCAGCAAGGAGCCTCTGGGTAGCTATAATATGTTTATGCATGATGGGGTGTTGTTGTAAAGTATCCGTTACAGATTGATTATAAAAACGCTGTTTCTTCTCAAGGCTGTCCAGTCGCTCTCTGAATACAGCAAAACTCTTCAACCCCCGCAACATGCCCCTCAATGGTCTTGAACCCGGATCGTATCAGTTATAAGGCTAGATAAGGCTCTGTTGTTGTCTATAATAGCCGGCGACTCGCGACCGTAAGCTTCTTGATTTGAAGGTAGAGCCTCAGAGTCGTCCTCTCCCGCAGTCAGACATTCGCTGGCAAGCGTTTCTCAGGAGCCGGGGAAAATGCACAATCGTAACACGATTCCAACAATTCACGATCCCAGCTCAAAACGGAGTCTATAGCGTGCGGATCAGCGGCAGCACGTTCACTCTCAACTGACTCTGGAAAAAGAAAAACATGAATTAGGAAATCAGTACGAATTAGGATGATAAAACACCTTCCTTTTTTTTTTTTTTTTTTTTAAACACATGCTATATACCGTCTGTCGACCCTGGGGAAGATCTTGATGGCTTAGGCGTTGTAGATGTCACTAAACCTCTGTCTCTCAAATATTTGTCAGTCGGAGCATGGACCTGAGCGACCGTAACTGTTTTACGTTTGTTCTTTCTAGGCTTTGTTGACACAAGCTGTTCAGTAGAACCCACAGCACGATTTTTGAACACGGGTGTGTCGATCTTGTTTACAAGATTTGATAATCCATGAGCAGTAAACAAACAAACACAAAAAAACATAAAACCACATTTAAATATAACCGTCAAATATCTAATTATTACAAGACTTACTGAGCACGGGGTTATCCGACCTGACTCGCGGAGCTGCACCGCCTGAGTTCGATCCTTTGTGTAAAATAAAAAGTATAGGCTAATCATTCTACACGTACACAACACATCATACATAGGCACAAATACTTATAAAATACGATGTCCGGAATAGACACAATGTCAGCATCACCTGTAGCGTTAGATATCTGTTTAACCATTACAGCAGACCCATAAATTTGTTTATAAATAAACATTCTTAATAATGCATAATAATAATACACTTACTGTTACGATACACCGCCATCTTCTCTTTGAAGTATTGCTCAAAATAAAAACAAAACTTTAGCGGTGAGCTAAAATGAGAAACCGCCGGTTCGTCTAAATTACTCAGCGCAAACACTGGTACACAGCCGACATCTTAGAAACTTCTGCGTAACTGACTCCGCTTTTAAACACAGTGCTTACCTATTTGTGGGGATTTCGTAAAGCCATTAACACCCCAAGACGCTAACTCATTATCATAAACAAACTGATAGGATTACACCATGACCCCTGGTCATAAAATAAGTGTCTCCCCCACAAAACTCCTGGTCAGGAAAAACACAGAGTAATAAATTAGATGCACATACAAAACAGAATTGTAGAGTCATAAATTAGATGCACATAGCCTACGGAAACTGTCTGCCGGTGAAACACGTGTATGGGCGTGGGTTTAGAGAGTGAGAGAGAGGTGTGTCTGAAACACGTGTGTATGGGCGGGGTTTAGAGAGAGAGGTGATTCGGTTTTAATATCATTACTGTGTTACCCCAGCGCATGGAAGACATCTCGCGAAAAGTTATCTTCTAGTTTAAACGATACGGCGATTCTTTTAGCCAACACTTTGACATTTTTACCTCATAAGGATCTTTGTTTAGAAGTCATGTAATATGCGCGATTCTTTTTAAACGGCTCTTTTAATAACTTTTACCTCCTAAAGGTTTATGTTTGAAAGACATGTAATACACAGGATTCTTTTAAACAGATTCTTAAAAAAAAGCTTTTTTATTCAAAGGTAAACCGGGTCCTCTGAAAACGTAATCAACATTTGTTTTCATTTATTTTTCAAACAAATTTTCTACTCATATATGTACACATTCAAACATCATGCTTTTTCAAACACTGTGTTTACACAAATGAAATACCCCCACACAGCAACACAAACACATACCCAATATTAACCATTGACAGGCTTTTTCAGATGTATTTTGCCCCCCCCCAAACCAGACTCCTTAACATAAATACCTTTGTTGCTGTCACCCCCGCCGCCCCTCCACACACCTCCACCACAGCCCAGACACACAGGGGTCAGATTGACCCACTGATGCCGTCGATACCACCACCACTGGTCATAAATTAGGTTACCTACCAAAATGGCAGTCATGGAAGCACAAAGGGCCATAAATCAGCACAGACTACTTTGATTGACAATTTGACAGAAAGTGTATGATATAACAACTGCCACTGAAGTTGACAGCTGGAGAAGGCAGCTTGCAATATATAGTGGTCATATTGACTAGAATGCGATCATATTGAAAGGACCATTGGCTAGCCAGTACAAGTTCTTCTATGTAGGTAGTCACCATAGTCTGAAAGTAGGTTTACTTCCCAGACTCAGGTCTCCATCAGCCTCCTGCTGAGGTGTTGGAAATGTGGAAAGGAACACCCACCAGCCTAGTGCAAACAGACTTCCTGTCTGTGGAACAATGGCAGCGCTTGAATTGTTTGCCTCAGTTTGGTTGTTAGTCACTGGATGAACAACTTCATCAACTTGGTGCATCAACTTCAGGCAGAGAATGCCAAACTTAGATGAATGGTAACAGGGTTTTTCCTCAAGATCCTACCTTGAGTTTCCTAGAACACTCTGGAGTGCAGCAGCCTTGTGCACAGTCTTGTAGTATTAATATTAAGAGTTTTCTGTTGATTCTAATACTGTCTCTGTCAAGCCTGCTGATGAGTTAGCTGAGGTTAAAGAAAGCCTCCGTAAGAAGCAAGCTCATTTAGAGCTTGGAGTTTCCTGTCCCCCAAACTATAATAGGATCACCTGTGCCCCAAGTGTTGAGACTTGTAGCTCATGGTACCATTTCCAGCCAGACAAAGACGAATATGTTTACATATTTGAATATAATGAGTCTTTATTTTATTAATCACATATACATTACAGCACAGTGACATTATTTTCTTCGCATAACCCAGCATGTCAGGAAGCTGGGGTCAGAGCATAGGGTCAGCCATGATGCAGTTCCCCTGGAGCAGAGAGGGTTAAGGGTCTGGAGCAGTGCTGCGGCTTGAACCCACGACCTTCCGATCAGTAACCCAGAGCCTTAACCACCAAGATATGATGTTATAACGATTTAATTTGGCTTGTGAAATCGACAGAAAAAAGAGACAATATACAGACAGGGGAATAGGTGTTATTCTGCAGGTTTATAGGTAAAAATTCCCAAAGCTGAATATCAAAACTTTAGCTAGCACTTTAGTAGAGGTCTAAAACCAAGCCCAGGGCCACAACACAAAACTCAATAGCAGATAAAAATCTAAAATCATTTTAAAAGATAAAATAATCAAACATACTTACAGGTTCTGATTCAGAAGCACAAGATTGTCAGAGCAAAGTGGGAATCGTCCCACTTTTCAGGAGTAGCCTTGGTGTGTAGCCTGCTGTGTACTCGCCCAGGTTCAGGAAGCTGTCCTCAGTAACATGGGCCATGCACAAGCAAACGTTTAGGTTTTACTGCTCAGGAACAGAGTAATAAATAATCAGTAACCACCGATTCCTAATTTAGTCCAAATACTTTATATTTGTTTGAATGCAAACCAAAGTTTTTTCTATATTTTTACATTTGGACTTTTTGTAGCAGAAAACAATACACTGTATGTCATTTGTTATTTATCTTTATATTCATGTTGAAACATGTCAGTAACATGGACGTAGGAGCCATTATACATTGGGGGACATGTCCCCCACATTTCAAAATCTAGGTTTTGTCCCCCACTTTTTCCTCATACATTGCCTGCATTCTCTCAGGATTTCTGAGTTGGAGTCTCCAAATTAAACAATTCCACAGCTTTTAGAAACACAGTTCAATAAATAAAATTTCTCTATAATAAGCACAGGGTTCAGACTCCAGTAGCTAGGGGTCACTGAACTGTTTGCCTCTTGCCAAGCTTGACGAGAGCAAAGTGTCTGTCACTGCAGGGCAACAAACAAAACCTGGTATGGAATTTCAGAGAGAGTTTTCCCTCTTCAAATATTGAAGAATTCTCATCTCTGTGTGAACATTTTGACTAACCATACCATTAAATCATTTATGCACACGTAGCAATGGCACATGCACACAATTTTGGTGTGCTAGCTAACTTGCAAATGTATGCATTTTTGACAGTTTCATAGCTAAATAATTATTTTGACAATAAAATTGTCGATCAAAACCAGCAAAAAAATTTCATGGGCTGAAATAGCTACGATATTTAAATTCCTACCTCAAATACAAATTGCTAAATCTTACATCTATACAGTGAGGGGGAAAAAAGTATTTGATCCCCTGCTGATTTTGTACGTTTGCCCACTGACAAAGAAATGATCAGTCTATAATTTTAATGGTAGATTTATTTGAACAGTGAGAGACAGAATAACAACAAAAAAAATCCAGAAAAACGCACGTCAAAAATGTTTTAAATTGATTTGCATTTTAATGAGGGAAATAAGTATTTGACCCCCTCTCAATCAGAAAGATTTCTGGCTCCCAGGTGTCTTTTATACAGGTAACAAGCTGAGATTAGGAGCACACTCTTAAAGGGAGTGCTCCTAATATCACTTGTCAGTGGGCAAACGTACAAAATCAGCAGGGGATCAAATACTTTTTTCCCTCACTGTACGTTTGTGTGCTCGAGCGTCCGAATGCTGTGTCGTAACCGCCCTCACCTCAGGATGCAAGGTGTTCTTTGACTGAGGGTCATGGAATATCTCACTCTCAATTTCTATATACACTTTTGGGTCGTTTTAAAGATCCATTTTTTTCTTATGTTAAAAGAACCAACAGATAATATGACATCCTTCAATTTGGAAACATTATAGAATCTCGTTATGAAAATTCAAATAGTTCAATCTCCTTACCAGGAGGTACCTCACCCCGATTTATCATCACACGTGGGGTTAAACAAGGCCCTATTTCTCCAATTCCCTTTGTAATGAAAGAAATTATTTACAGAAATGCTTTCTATTTTTATTACAAATTCAAACATGGCTCCATTAAAGGTACTTGGGCAACCAGTAATCACCAGCCAGTTAGCAGATGATACAAGCATCTCTATGAAGCAGCTAACGGAAGTTCCCAAGATATTACATACAATTCACATTTTCTCCAAAGCCTCCGTTCTAAAGCTAAATTTGAATAAGTGTGAGCTAATGCCGGTTCAGCAAAGACGCTTAGCAGAGGCTTACAGCGTCCCCATAAAATCCACAGTTAAATACTCGGGCAAGTAAATATCCAAAGATTCAATTGAAAGTGAAAATATGAATGTGTGGAAAGTAGTAGATGAATAAAGTAAACATTGCTCATGGTTATTAAGAGATATTAGCTTATTGGGTTGAATATTTTATCTATCCTGCATACTCAAAGTAGAGCTATTAATAAAGATAAATCAGGTTGATTTTGATTATATCTGGATCAGGAAAATTCATTACATTAACAGAGCAGAGATGACCAAAGAATTTAAAGATGGAGGCCTACAAGCCATCGGTTTTAATTGTATAAATGGGACCTTGAAAATTAAATTGTTAAAACCTTTCCTCAACAACAACAACTTCTGGTTCCATATTCCCAGAGAAATATTTAAGAAATTGGGAGGGATCAGATTTTTACTTAGATATGATTTCAATATTCAATGTTTACTGATTAAATTATCCCACTTTCACCAGCAGGTCATGTTATATTGGAAACAGTTGCACCTCCAGGATTATTTTCTATGCTGTAATTACAAAACTAAAAGATCGGAGACCCCCACTTTGAAGATAAAACCTTTCGTAGCATGTGAAAATATGCTGTTATATTTTTACTCTTTAATGTTTTACTGCAGAATCACATAAAATCCACCATTAAATATTGTTCATTTACACACACACACACACACACACCAAGGCCCTACCTGCTTTGCAGAATAAACCAGATAAACCAGTTAGACGGTGTCAGTAAAACTAGACGGCTCTATTTTGTGTCGAGGGGAAAATAAACCATTTCAGGAGTAAAAACACAGTGAGTATCAAATCTAAAGCTATAATATATAAACACACTGAATGTACACCAGATGCAGAAGAGTTTTGTGGGTTTGTACTGAAGTTTGAATGTACACAGGTTGTTTTATGACTTGATACCGTGACTATTTCCTGTAAGTGAACTCTGTGCTGATACAGGGTTTGATTTAACACACCGATGTTGGAGTGAAGTAAACGTGTGTCCTGCTGTAATCTGGAGGAGACATGACCTCCAACATGAGTGTGTCTGGAGACCAGGACTTAAAGAAAGACGAGAGGTGAGTTACTTTTCCATTCACCAGCAATAAATACACACCGTCCCATGGGAACAGATCTGTATCTCTAAACACTCACTAGTTTACAGAGGAACTAAACTTTGGTTTAAGGTGTTTAATAGCAGTGAATATATCACTGATCTGATCTAAGAACAGTTTAGAGAAATCATTCACTGAGAGAAGAGTGAAAAGGACTGTGTAATGTGGAGGAGAAGTGC